>NC_091461.1:112620864-112920864 GCF_027789765.1 Dendropsophus ebraccatus
TGTGTGTGTGTATAAATATTACCACTAAATCCCTGCAAAGTCCTCTACACAGTGTACAAACAGAACCTATATATAGGCAAATATTATATGTATAAAATATATCAACAGTCACACAGAGAATGTGTATGATTGAAAAAAAATAAATAATAAAAAAAAAATATATATATATATATATATATATATATATATAATTTTTTTTTTTTTATAAACACACACACACTCACATATATATATATATATATATATATATATATATATATATATATATATATATATATATATATATATATATACACATACACATACACATACACATACACATACACATACACATACACATACACATACACATACACACACACACACACACACACACATACACGGATGGACGGCACTGTGCTGGCATTAAGTCTCATGAATGAAAAAAACACTGCATTCCTATACCAAACCTGTGTGTATCTATATCCTGACCTGTGCTTCCCCACAGGAGTGCAGAGGAAGGCTCATTCAGACATTCATACAAAAATGTATACATATTACACACACCACACACACACTGTGAGAAATATATATTGCACATACACCTGTACAGCACAGTGGAGTTTGTCATTTAGTGGTTTAATATAGGACTGCAGAGTTGCCTTTATTCAGAATGACTATAATTGCACACATTCTGTGTGTGTGTGTATATATAGATATATATATAGATATATATATATATATAGATATATATATATAGATATATATATATAGATAGATATATGTATATAGATAGATAGAGATAGATAGATAGATAGATAGATATAGATAGATAGATAGATAGATAGATAGATAGATAGATATATATATATATATATATATATATATATATATATATATATATATATATTTTAGATATCGCAATCACAGAGGTTATAACTTACTTTAGTGGGTGACCTGTGCTTCCCTACAGGAGAACAGAAGAAGGCTGTCAGACATGCATACTAAAATACATTTTATATAAAATTATTATATATGATATAAAATGTATTTTAGTATGCATGTCTGACTGAGCCTTCTTCTGTTCTCCTGTAGGGAAGCACAGGTCACCCACTAAACTAAGTTATAACCTCTGTGATTGCGATATCTAAAATATATATATATACCTCTGTTCGGCTGTATACTGTCTCTGTATATACCATAGAGATATCTGCTTTGAGTCTGTATTAGCAGATGTGTGTAGACCTGGCCGGGTAGCTGTACGCTTGACCTCTGCAGTCACATTAGGTTTCTCAGTTGTCGCCGTTACCATCTGGAGCCTCCAGAAGAATGGTCCAGTGTCCTCCCGTAGCGGCCCAGTGTCCTCCCGTAGCGGCCCAGTGTCCTCCCGTAGCGGCCCAGTGTCCTTACATAGGGCAGGGGCTTGTCTGGGTCACCTCATCCTGCAGGGGTCACTAAAGTTAGAGGTCAGGGAAGCAGGTAGAGAATTTACCTTCTCTCGCTTGAGTCAGTAACATGGCGGGACGTTCTCTTACTCCTCTGCATAAAGTGCATGAATGGCTGGTTGTATGCGAGTATGTGGCGGTACAGTACACCAGGCAGTGACTGCAGCTTCTGAAAAGAAGGGTCCTGGATGACAGCAGGACATGTGCTGTGACGTCTCCCCCGTCTTCGCATGTGGACATCACACCCAGTCTCATAAGCTTCACACAGATCACCGATGGTACTGCTGGTCCCATCCTCCCCATTGCCCTGCGACTTCACCCACATTCTCTTACTTCCAGATGGCCGTGCGAAAGTCACGTGAGCTTCTGCCATTTTATTTTATCAGAACACTTAAAGGATACGTTCACATACAGATAAAGACATAATGGGGGAGATTTATCAAACATGGCGTAAAGTGAAACTGGCTCAGTTGCCCCTAGCAACCAATCAGATTCCACTTTTCATTCCTCACAGACTCTTTGGAAAATGAAAAGTGGAATCTGATTGGTTGCTAGGGGCAACTGAGCCAGTTTCACTTTACACCATGTTTGTTAAATCTCCCCTATTGTGTGTGTGTTTGTATATGTTTGTGTATAACGGGGTTGTTGAACCTTCGGCCCTCCAGCTGCTGCTAAACTACAATCCCCATCATGCCTGGCCAGCCAAAGCCGAAGGCTTTGGCTGTCCAGGCATGATGGGGATTGTAGTTTAGCAACAGCTGGAGGGCCGAAGGTTCCCCATCCCTGATGTACAATATATTTCATTTATTTATTGACTTCCGGAATGAAGGGAACTGTCGTCCTATATGGAACTGTAAACAACATGACAAACTCACTACACACAACAGGAAACTACACATAACTAAGGATTGGAAGAGTCTGGAGTCCTGTGTTAAACGACATAATGCAAAGAAACCTATTTGGCTCTGCTACATCTGTCTGTATTGTGCATGTGTATATAGAGATGGAGCTAGGTGCAGATAGATACATAATGGTATGATAACCTATACCAGCAGTTTGTGTGTATATATATGTATTATTATTACACACTATATGTACATTGGGTGTTATACGAGCCGTTGGGTGGATCTATATAGAGCGTAAATGCTTAGCATTATGTTACATTAGCGATGATAGTAATATATTTTATAGAAAATAAAAATCCTGTATAAACAGCACTTGATAGATTTATATAAATCTTTTTTTCTTTGGTGTCCTCCAAGCCTCAGCCCTTCTGCTGTTGCAAAACTACAACTCCTATCATGCCTTGGCAGCTGAAGTTTTGCAACAGCAGGAAAATCTGAAGCTCTGAGGACACTGAAGAGAGAGAGCTCAGTATATAACGCAATTCATGGAAAGCGTTTCATGGCTGACGTCTTCTCTCCCGTCGTCTCCTCAGCTTCAGGGTAGCCCCGGGGCGGCGTTGGACGAGGATTCTTGTTCGTCAGCCCCCCTGTCTCCGGTGTCGTCGTCTTCTCCTCACTCCATGCCTTCTTCAGGCCACATACAAGGGAAAAGTATCTGTAGCAGCTGCGGGATGGAAATCGTAGATAAATACCTGCTCAAGGTAAGAGCCGCTGCACGTGGGCTGTGAGGCTGGGGGGGGATCCGGGTACAGCTGGGGGTCCCACTCATTAGAGTAATGAAATAATTAAGTACTGTAATGTGTGAACACAGCCTTGGACTGGGGGTAGGGGGGGGGTCGTTCGTGGTGTTTCCTGGGGAAAAAAATAACACTTGTTGTGTTTTTTGCTTGAGAAAAATAGTGCGGCTAGATGTTTAGCTGACAGTCGTAAGGAGAACCCAAGACTTGCCACAAACCATGCGTTTTGTTTGGTTTGTGCTTTTTATCAAATTTTTTTTTGTGTGTCTTCAGCTAGTTTGTGGTGGGGGTTTTTTTCCCATTGTGTTTTTTTTTGTTGTTGTGTATGTGTGTTTTATATAATTAATACTAAAACTATAACTATGCATGTAGTTTAATGGTGTAAAATTATATATATATATATATATATATATATATATATATATATATATATATATATATATATATATATCAGTTTTACACTTTTTTTTTTTTTTTTTTTTTTTTTTTTTCTGTACTGTACAATCCTGAGATTCGACTAATCACATGATTTTAGTTCAGGGCTATACAGTAACTTGTGTGACAGTAAATCACACGTAATATTTGTTGCACGTGTCTTGTATTGAGGTCAGTGCTGGCAAAGTTCTCTTGAGACAAAGAATCCACCAAATCTTGGATTTTTTTGGGGTGACTGAGGTGTCACATTTCGATAAGTCATTACGATGTGCTTTGGAAAAAATGTTTTATTTTTTACTTTTTTGGGTATGTGATCTGATCATGGTAAAACCTTCGGTAGTGACACGTCTTGTTGACCCCGTTTGTCAGAGAGTTGGTTATTGAGAGATTGACAGGATCATGCATATTCATCTCCCAGCCTATTCTGCAGTGTGTTTGTACCCTAGGTGGGTATTCTATCACCTGTTGCAAAACTACAACTCCCAGCATGTCCTAACCGAGCAGGAACTTTCTTCCATTCTGGTTGATTGCTTTATACCAGACCAAAAATATCACTTAAAGGGGGATTCCACTCAAACATAACTTTTAAAATGTTGCTGCTGATAGTAAGACTAACAATTCCCCTAAATAGATAACAAATATGGAAGGAACTGTTAGTCTTAGGACCCTATTCCAGGGTGATTATCGTTCGGATAATCGTTAAATCGTTCGGAATGAAGCAATAATCATTCGGTTGAATAGCAGTGAACGATTAAACGACGAACGAGAAAACTTTGATCGCTTAATAAGACCTGGACTTATTTTTATCGTCGCTCATTCGCATGGAATCTGTCGTTCGTAGTAGCGACGAATGCAATAAAGACTACATGACGACCGCAAGAACGATCATAAGTAACAATCATTGTTCCGTGTAAGTGGGTCAACGATTTCAGGTCGTTCACAATAGCGATCGTTTATCATTAACGGTTATATGAACGGTAATCGTCCCGTGGAATAGGGCCCTTACTATGAGCAGCAACGTGTCAAAGGTTATGTTTGAGTGGAATTCCCCTTTAACCATTTGAGAAATGAATATTGCGGATATAATGCCAGACTGTGGGAAGCAGTGAGGGACAATGGATGCATTGATGTGGGGGGTTCATGGTACAGTGACCTGATGTGTCTATAGATTGGAAGAGGCTGCAAGTGTTTATGGAGGTGATGAGATGAACTGGTGATGGAAATTTTCTGTCTCCTCCATAGAATATTAATAATCACCTTTTCTCAGGCCTTGGCTGATACCAGGGGACAATAGAATGACTGTACATGGCAAGGATCAGATTTTCTATAACCCTAGCCTGGAGTCTACACAGAGATGTTCTAAATCAGCATTCTGGGAGTTGTAGTTCTGCAGTATGTCAGTGCCCAAATAGGATACAGTGATGCCTAGCTTAGTCTTGTATCATTTTGTACAGTAGTTCAGAGCCATTGGTTTACATGTAGAAAAAGCAGCTTCTACCCCGGATTGGTGCTGTTTGTTTTCCATAGAGTTCTGCTGGTCCGGTCCCCATGGCTGTACCATGATCCCTGTCCCCATGGCTGTACCACAATCCCTATTCCCATGGTGCACGGCTCTTGTTCAGGGTGTCCTGTGCTCTATACACACATGAGAATGCCAGATTATTAAGTATAGATACCGACCCTTCACAGGAGTCCATTATTTTACTGGAAATGAGAGCGGCTCATGTAACGCTAACACCCCAACCATAGCCCCAGCATCTCCCGCTCATAGGACCATGAGTTGCAAAGTAACCTCTTGTATTCCATGACCTCTTCCTTCTAGTCATTCAGACTCTGTTTCATCTGCCGTGTAGTTCCCACAAAACTCATAGTGGGACATTATTTAAAGGGGTTATCCAGTGCTACAAAAACATGGCCACTTTCCCCCTCTCTTGTCTCCAGATTGGGTGGGGTTTGGAATTCTGTTCTATTGAAGTAAATGGAGCTTAATTGCAAAACACACCTGAACTGGAGACAAGAGTCTGGAAAGTGGCCATGTTTTTGTAGCGCTGGATAACCCAGCGAGCAACCCTGACAACCCATTGATTTGAATGATAGTGTAATGTTCTCTTTCTCCTGTGGTGGCGCTGCAAGGAAATTAAACACTTGCTGCCTGATTACAATGGGTGCCCAGGGATTAACTCCTTCCTGTTGGCACCTTCTATCGTAAAAAGGATTGTACAAAGAAGATAACCCCTCTAAGGACCTAACCGTTCCCGTATGTGCCCATCTCCAGCAATAATGAAATTGAACATAATTCCAAATCTGTTCCTTCTGGCATCTAAACAGGCGCATACATTCCAGCGTGTATAAATAAACATGGCGTGTACAGGAGGCTCCGTGCGGGGGCCGAGGTGCTGGCCGTACAACGCGTGCATTCTGTAGGTGACTATGCTTCCAGATGCCTTTTATATACAGATGTAGCAGAGTCGGATGTGTCACTTTTTAAATAAGACTGTATTGTTTTTGGCCTGTGATAATAATAATGCAGGTTGCAGTCCTATGTAAAATTGCAGATTGTGCATAGTATAGGACAGTATTGCACAACTTGGCGATAGTGCAGAATCAGTCATGCAGGGTGTGTGTTGTGAACAGCTGGTTTGTTGTACGGTTCAGCTGAATGGCCGTATCCAGCTCAGTTCGGTATCTGGGGACTTGTTGGCGAACGTCTGAGCTTGTAATGTCAAGTGCTTTGGAAAGTCATCCAAAATATGAATTATTGTTTGCAAGTGGTTGGATGCGCTGGGTGAAAAATATTGGCGGATAAATATTACAAGCCTAACGTGTGGCAGGGAGAGCGCTCTGGGTATAGAGGGCAAAATCTGTGTCCAGGCATGATGGGATTTGTAGTTCTGTAACAGCTGGAGGGTGGGGAGTTTTTATGTGCTTTTGTTTTGCCTTGTGCTGTATGTGTCTTTTTTGAGGACATTTACTATGTTTGTTGATGGATTCTGTTATTCCCGAGAAGCCTCCTGGTTTGATCATGTTAGTTAACCCTTAAAGAAGAAGTCTGGGGAAAATTTTAATTAAAGTATTGTCTTGTCCCCCAAAAGTTATACAAATCACCAATATACACTTATTATGGGAAATGCACCGTGCACTTACTACTGCATCAAGGCTTCACTTCCTGGATAACATGGTGATGTCACTTCCTGGATAACATGGTGATGTCACTTCCTGGATAACATGGTGATTTCCCGACCCGACTCCCAGAGCTGTGCGGGCTGTGGCTGCTGGAGAGGATGATGGCAGGGGGACACTGAGGGACACAGGGCACTGGAAGGACACTGAGCATCCCTCTGCCATCATCCTCTACAGCAGCCACAGCCCGCACAGCTCTGGGAGTCGGGTCGTGAAATCACCATGTTATCCAGGAAGTGACATCACCATGTTATCCAGGAAGTGACATCACCCTTTTATCCAGTAGTGAAGCCTTGATGCAGTAGTAAGTGCAGGAAACAAGAGCACTTTTTGTGCATTTCCCATAATAAGTGTATATTGGTGATTTGTATAACTTTTGGGGGGCAATAAGATTCTTAAATAAAAATTTTCGACATACTTCTCCTTTAAGACCATGGAAGGAATTTGTATCTAAACTGATGATACTAGATGTGTTATTTTTGGCATGGGGATAAGCCTAGGAAATGATAGGAGTTGTGGCCTAGTGATCTGCCCTCTATCTCTATGGCCAGCCTTATGTTGGATAGTGCTTTGTGCTCCTTTTTGTATAGCGCCAACAGATTCTGCAGAAATTTTATAGTCTTTTCAATTCTTGGACCCCGTCCCGGTTAGAACTCACAATCCTAAATTGACCTATCTGTAGGTTTTGGGTGTTGGAGGAAACTGGAGTACCCGGAGGAAACCCACACGAACATACAGACTTGTGCAGTGTGGTACAACATTTTGTTTTCTTGCACATGGTGTAGTAAACAATGAACATTATAGAGTGCCTATATATCAGCAGCCTATTGTGCAGTGCCCAGATACTGCTGCTTGTCTAAATGCCTGTGCTGTGCAGTGTTCCCACTGCAGTGTCCTAGTGTCTAAGGTAGGGGGGTCACACTCAGGCCCTCCAGCTGTTGCAAAACTACAATTCCCATCATGCCTGCACCGAGTTGGAGGGCTGGGAGTTTGACACCTGTTGTCTAATTCACAAATTCAGTGTTTGTTTGTTTGTTTTCTGGGCCGCAAAACCTCACGCTATTCTTTTTCTCTGTGATCCGTGAAAAATCATCCATAAAATGTGAATAGTACTAGTGTGCATAGATTTGATCTGTATTTTTTGCATACATCACAGATGTGACATCCGTAACATCCATAAAAAATACAGATCACATTGACCTCCTATTGTTCTCCTGTACCACAATCACAATCCACCCTAGGACATGTCCTACATTTTTACAGAACTGATTACGGATCACAATGAACACGGGACTGTGTGAATAGCCCAATATAAATCAAGGTGCTCGAAGTTGAACCGTGATTACGGATCCGCAATTGTGGACAACTTTACGGGACTTGTGTATAAGGCTATATAATTCACATTCAGATATTACCAAAATAACACCACTACACCCATACCATATTAAGAGATCCGCTTAGAGTACTTACCTACAATACAGTGCAGAGATGATGCTTCCATACATTAGTGGGATTGGGCACTCTGTGGTTGTAGTGAGCGCTTACAGTACAGTGCTGTTTACAACCATAGAGTGCTCAACCGTACTGACAATACTACTGTACAGTGGTCTATACCATAAGATCACCATATGATATTCTGTATTGTATGGTAATATTGAGCAACACTATTATATGCCCTTACATGAATCTGATAGTATTGTATTATACTACAATACAATGAATAGAATGTTTAGGATATAAACCTTGGCTGGCGCTTCCTTCCATGGGTCGGCCTTATGATGCTTCTGTTCTGTGTGGGGTAACACGCACCTCTTATTCCTGCAGGTAAATGATCTGTGCTGGCATGTGCGCTGCCTGTCCTGTAGTGTGTGCCGGACGTCCCTGGGGAGGCATACCAGCTGCTACATCAAAGATAAAGACATATTCTGCAAACTTGATTATTTTAGGTACTATACATGTATGTATTCATTACAGCCGTGTGACTGTCCCCTGCTCCATATTTACTCATTGTACTTGTATTTTTCATATGTGATGACACTAGGGGGCGCTATCAGAACTTAATGTATAGGCACTTTTCTCCTGCATTGGCTTTGATAGCTCCCCCCGATGTTTTGTGTGATGTCTCTATGATGATTTTGCAAGTTAAAGCAATAAAGACAAATATTAAGTGGACTGGGGTGAATGGCCTCTACAATAGGTCTAGCACTACTTGTGTTATTTAGTTTGTCTATCTAGCCATACTGCACTTAATAAAGAGGTACAATATCCTGTATGTTGTCCCAGTAATTAATTATACTTTTCACGGAAGCTTGGCAGCAATTCTTTTCTTCTGCAGTGCCTCTGCAGGTTAAGTGAGGCATTACAGTGCTGAGTCCTCCAGAGTAAATGCTGCTTCAGTTATATATTCTATTTGAAGGGGGTTTGCAGAAAAGTGAAATTGTAGGATTGGGGGATGGCTAGCCAATTGTGAGGGTCTGACCATTGGGACCCCTACTTGCCGAGTTAATGTAAGCACTGCTCCATGCATTCTCTATAAGACTTTGAAACCTTGCTGAGGGCTGTGCATAGAGAATGGAGTGGCAGTTGAGCACGCCCACTAAACCCTTTAACTATAATGCATGTTATGAACACACAGCGTGCAAAACAAACTATTGTAAACTGGCCACCGCAACCAATCAGGGCTCTGGTAATGTGAAAGCTGAGCCATTATTGGTTGGGTTGGGTTTGTTTTACAGTTTGTTTTACACGGTATGAGAAGTCTGGGCCAATGTTTTTGATGTTTAATGGTGTGTTCACACCTACAGGATCTGCAGCTGATTTTCTGCAGCAGATTTCATTTAAATAACTGAAGACAGCATTAAATCTGCTGCAGATCTGCTGCAGATCCTGTAGGTGTGAACGCACCCTTACAGATAATGTACAGTTGAATGAGCTTTGTTTTTACTGTTTCGTCATGTAGGCGATATGGAACGCGGTGTTCACGTTGCGGCAGACACATCCACGCCACAGACTGGGTGAGGCGAGCGAAGGGCAATGTCTACCACTTAGCGTGCTTTGCCTGCTACTCCTGCAAGAGGCAGCTCTCCACGGGGGAAGAGTTTGCTCTGGTGGAAGAGAAGGTGCTGTGCCGCGTGCACTATGACTGTATGCTGGATAACCTAAAGAGAGCAGTAGAAAACGGTGCGTGCCTGCTCCAGCCTGTGCTCCACCGATGGATCTTATGTAATGCTACAAAAATGTAAATTAGATTTTTATTTTTTTTTATTTTTTTTTCAGGGAATCGGGTTAGTGTGGAAGGGGCTTTGTTGACAGAGCAGGATATTAATCAACCAAAACCAGCTAAGAGGGCTCGGACAAGTTTCACTGCAGACCAACTCCAAGTAAGTTACTTGGGGGGCTCTGGGTAAGCTATTAATATTTTGTTATGTGTTATCAGCTGTGTATCTTCTGTGAGGGTTTATATCAGGGATGTCCAGGCATGATGGGAATTGTAGTTTTGCAACAGCTGGAGGGCCAAAGGTTCCCCATGCCTGGTTTATATGATAGATATATATATATATATATATATATATATATATATATATATATATATATATATATATATATATATATAAAATATAATTTTGCATAATCTGCTCAGATCTATAATATGGAATTAGAGTTGCGGGTCTGGCTTTGTTTTTTGTTAAACTGAATTTTGTATTTTTCTCCTCTCTTATAGGTTATGCAAGCACAATTTGCTCAAGACAACAACCCTGACGCACAAACTTTACAGAAATTGTCGGAAAGGACAGGTCTTAGCAGGCGTGTAATACAGGTAATGGGCTGCTGCATTAAATTATTATTTTATTATGTTTTTCCCATACACCTTAGACTTCAGATGGCCATAGCCGCCACAGCATCAGTCTAAGGTGTATGGGACTCTCCCATCACCGCCAACCCCTTATTTTGGGAAAGATGAGCCACAGCGAGACTGTCACTGTTGCTTACTCCTCCCCTTCCTGTAAAGAATAGCGGAGTACTCGGTTCGCGACGAACTTTTCTGTGTATGGGGAGGGTGGGCGGGAGATCATCAGACTCAAATAGCTGAGTGCCGATATCACTGATTCAGTGCTATGCCATTGCCTAGTTGATCAGTAATAAGTAATCTAAATATTGCTTGTAATAGTCTAGGGGAGTTTAAAATGTAAAAAAAACAAACAAAAGTAAAAACCACAAAAAAAGCTGAAATTGCCTCTCTTCCATTTCACAAATAAAGCATGTGAAAATAATCATATTTGGTATTAAATGTGCAATTGTCAAACTAAAGCGGGATAAAAGGTGGTGTTGCTTTGTTTGTTTTCTACAATATTGACCAGAAAAAAATCATTATGGATCAAAATGGCCCATTGTGAGTGTAAATTTAAAAAATTGGTAAAATCTTGGAAGAGCTATGTAAACATTGGATCTTTGTAGATCTTCGGACTGGCCTATAGAATATAAAGAGCATCTCATTTTACATAATAGGGTCAATTCTGGGGTTTTAGCGTAAGTGCATTGTGGAAACACGGAAGTTGTGAAATTGCAAAAAAAAATTTAATTTCATTTTTTTCTTTTTATTTCGGGTTTTGTTCTAAATTTTATGGTAGGTTTAATAGTCTTTACATAGTACAATGCAATGTAGGAGAGAAAAAAGAGAGACAGCAGGCCCAGGTGCCTCGTGTATTACTTTAGGAGAGGGATAAAAAGGAGAAGGTGTATATTTGCTCACTTATTTGTACCTTGGGCTTTATGCAGATCACCCCTAGCTGGTCCGCAGGGGGTACATGGGTTCATATGATCCCTTGGTCCATTGTGGCTCTGGAAGGTCAAAGGGGCGTCTGATAGACCAAAAGCAGCTGATGTACCCCAAATGGGATACTCCCAACAAGGGCCTGTAGAAGTAATAACAGAAAAAATAAATACATTAAAAAATGGGTACTTGGATTTATCAGTGCTATCCCCAAAGACAAAGACTCTCCACAGAGAAGTGGCTTAAAAAAAGGAAATTCATTGCAATAAATTTCCTTTTTTAAGCCACTTCTCTGTGGAGAGTCTGTCTTCGGGGATAGTGCTGATAAATCCAAGTACCCATTTTTTTTTCTTTTTTCTGTTAATACGTAGTACAATGGTGAGGAGGAAAAAACAAAAATGAAACAGTCACTGACTGGTAGGCCGTTGCGCATATTCAGAAAAATCTGAATTGACCCTTTTATGGGAAGTAACATTATATACTGCTTCCTACTGCACCTCAACTTACCCGCCATCCCTCTCCCAGGTCTGGTTTCAGAATTGTAGAGCTCGTCACAAGAAGCACGTTAGTCCGACCCATTCCTCAACTGCACCAGTTACAGCCATTCAGTCCTCAAGGCTTTCTCCACCAATGATGGATGAAATGACCTACTCTGCATACGTACCTCAAGATGGGCCCATGCTGACTGCCTTGCACAGTTACATGGATGGTAAGTAGATGGCTATTTTGCATTATAATGCTATGTTCACACTACGTATATTTTCGTAAAACTACGGCCGTTGTTGCAGGGTACGTAATATTGCGCCCTATGGGATCCCGGACGGAGAGTATACACATAGGGGGAGATTTATCAAACATGGTGAAACTGGCTCAGTTGCCCCTAGCAACCAATCAGATTCAACCTTTCATTCCTCACAGACCCTTTTGGAAAGTGAAAGGTGGAATCTGATTGGTTGCTAGGGGCAACTGAGCCAGTTTCACTTTACACCATGTTTGATAAATCTCCCACGTAGTGTACACTCTGGCCAGGATCTCTCGCGGCTCTGCGAGAAGCTGACATGGCTGCACGCTCCATAGTGTGCTGTGGGAAGTTCTGATGCAGGCGCGCATGGATGCGCCTGCATCAGAATTCTGTGGCTGCAAAGATCTTTTCAGAAACCGGCTATTCTGTGACCCGCTTGCTGCAGGTTGGCACTTATACTTACTATTATTGATCCGGTCCTATGGTGCCGTTCAAATCCTGCTGTTGCCCATGTGACCTCTTTGCTGAGGCTGGGCGTCAGGGTCTCCAATGCATCTCGGAGAGCACTCTCATAGAGATGCATTGGAGACCTTGCCTTCTGGCCTTCAAAAGTGCTGTAGAAAGAAGAGGATTGTGACATTACGGCCAGTGGAGTCTGAACAGCGCCGTAGAACTGGAATGACGCTACGCCACGGGACACCGATCATCTGTGGTAAGTATATATGTGCCAGCCTGCAGTGGGGGGGGGATAAATAAAATAAAAAAACTAGAACACTTCTTTAAATGTCTAATAGAGGTGGGTCCCACCTATTCGGTACCCCACTCAAATGTCACTAGAGGTGGTCGGAAAGCTGCAAGTTGCTGGCTGGGCTGTTATTTGCAGTTTACGTAACTTCCAATGGTTAAAGACTATGCAGACGTAAACTGCATAATATTGTGGGTACACTCTTTCCATAACTTAGGCTGTTCTCTGCGTCCTCACCGCCTTCAGTGGCTGAAAGCTGTCCGGAGAGAGTCAGAGGGATTGTGTTTACCTGATAGGTACATGTCCCAGAAGTGGGAGACCACTTCTCTCAGATATTTAGGGTATATTTTGTATTCCCCATAATTGTCAGTCCTCTGACCAACTTTATGACTTTGTAAGCTGGGCTTGACCTTGTTCTGGACATTTCAAAAAGAATGATATTGTGGTGTCCCACCACGGGTGCTTCTCGTCTGACACCTGTCGCAAAAGCCTTGTACTCCAAATTAAGGTGGTGATGAGGTTGTAAATGAGTTTCACCACCAGATGTCAGTGTTCTTTGTATAACTATGTATGTATATGTTGCACAGCTTTAGTCACTATAGGGCTACTGTTTTTGTTAGGTGATTCTATGGACCAATGGGAGATACTCTTTACTTTATACCTATCTCTATTCTCTTTCCTCTGCACACTTTTCTCCACCACTCACAGGGACCCTTACACACCCTGTAGGAAGTAGTCACTTGGGGAAAGGAAGTGTAGCGTCTGTTTCCCTCTGATTCTCTGAGGAGTAGGACACACAGAACAGGCATGCCTGCTTAACTGCTAGGTTCCCTGTCCAGGACAGACCAGCTGTGGTAGTGGACAGAGACACTTGTATGGAGAACACAGAGACTTTCTTTCTAAGACTTTAACTACAGACAGTAGGCAGTGTTAAGCCCCTAAAGGAGGACAAGTCAGAGATCACCCCCAGCCCACACTGCGAACCTCTCAACAGTGCAGGGTGGTATCCTAGTACAGAGGAACTGACCCGGATAGAGCAAAGCAACCATAACTAAGGTCTACGTACTCTATCTCTTAGCGCAGGTGAAACTGGATAACTTCGGACACTTAGCTTCGCCCAGGTAACTTACTCTGGGGCTTGTCACCCTCGTAGGACTGGTACCCCGACACTGCAGGGCAGAAGGTGGTTTAGTAAAACACGGGCACAAGTATTCTCTTCTCAAGTCGTCTTCTCTTCAGTATTCTTCTCTCATGTTCTGGCAGAGCACACTACTACTTTTGGGTTGTGGCTCTCCCGACAAACTCCTCTACTCTCCTCAATGCTAAGCTACACAAGCACTGCTACTCTACCTCAACACTTAAGGTATCTCCCAGCACAGAGTCAGTGAGCTCAAGTCTGTATCACAGAAGTTATCTATTGCCAAGTTGTCCTGTATTATCAGAGATCAGTAAAACCACTTTATTTATTCTATTGGGACTCTGTGATCATTGCACCAGCACCTACACATACTGGCTACAAATTCCTTGGGTTATTTTCCCCTTTCTGTGGGTGGCGGAACTGACAGTCTGGGTGGGTCATCTCCCCACAGTGGACCAAGTTGACGAGCCCAAGGGAGGCAGGTCACCGACCATTGGGGGACAATATAGCCAGTCATAACATCAAAGCAGGTGTAACACCCAACCTGTGTGCTAATCTAGCACTGGCGTCACAACAGTACCATCACTGGCTGAGCTTTATTCCAACCACCAGCATAACATCCTGATGGTGGGCACCACAATATTCCACTTTGATGATCTTCACTGTTTATAATGGTTTTTGACCTCGAATATAACCTACTATTCTTTGTCTCCCCAGCTCACTCTCCGACTCCTCTTGGTCTTCAGTCACTCCTGCCTCACTCCATGGCACAGCTACCTATAAGTCACGCATAAACATCACTTCCGTTTCTTTTTGTTTTGTTTTTTTTTCCAAGAATGTAAATGTTTGGGTAAGAAAAATACGGAGTCATTTATTGTGTATAAAATAGAACGAAGATCTTTAGTTATTTTTATAACTTCTTTCTATGCTGAAGTAGACGGCCCCCAGCTCCTGGGATCCTCAGTACTGGAGCGGCCGCCATCATCACACCTACACCCCCCCCCAGTGTCGCTGCCCTCCTCGTCTTATGAGTATTATTGCGCCACTAAGTTCCTGACTCTTGTGTCCTTTTTGTTATTTTTGTACTGTCTGGAATTAGTCCAAACTTAGTTGTGTTTGTTTATTTATTTGTCATCGAGAGAGCACTTTGCCAAAAAGAAGAAGAAAAAAAAGGACTGACAAGTGTGCAAAAAAAGTTTACAATTTTTTTGTGAAATTGTATTTTTCATTAGTATGTATCTGTAAATTATTACAAAAGTGCATATGTATTTTCATTTGCTTTAAACAGTTCTAAAAAATTTTTTTCATCTGTGAACTGACAATTCAGTTGGATAATTTTATTTTATTTTTTCTTTTCAAGCAAACTGAATAAAGCTTTGATTACATCCTGCGGAAAGTCCCAGTTTGTACAGAATTAAACGGAATTCTAGTCTATATGGAGTGTAATGTTTGGACAATTGATGTTTGTGGGATCACATGACAGATCTTATTAGGTCCTTCAAAGGACCTTTTTTTTTTTTTTTTTTTTTTTTTTTTACATTAACATAACGTGGCTGCATTTTTGCCTCTGTATTACCACCATCGTTACAGCCTAGCCCAACATGAAGTAAGCTTACCCTAGTGGCGGGAGAAAGAATTGCATTGGGAACCCAATTACACAGGATGATTCTCAGCTGAACAGGCCGATACCGCTCTGTAATGCGGTCCGTGATCAGCCAACGAATGTTCGTCCATGAACTAACTGCTTGGTGTCTACTAGAGATGAGCACAACACGAGCAACGCAAGTCCGTCTGACCCCAGTCTCTGCATTTGATTACTGGTGGCTAAAGAAGTTGGGCGCAGCCCTAGGGAGTCCTGGAAAACATGGATACAGCCTATGGCTAAATTCACACTACAGGATTTTTCAACTATAAAAAAATTCAAATATTTGCTAATGACTACCACAAAATCCCGTAGTGTGAACTTTGTCCATGTTTTATTTGTTTTTTTTTTTTGGCAATAGGCTGTGTCCATGTTTTCCAGAACTCCCTAGAGCTGCGTCCAACTTCGGCCACCGGTAATCAGATGCCGAGACTTCTGGGTCTGACTGAACTTGTGCATGCTCGAGTTGTGCTCATCTCTAGTGTCAAGAAAATAGTCTCATTGTCTGAACATCTTGTGTAATGGTGTGTTCACACCTAAAGGATCTGCAGCAGATTTCATTTAAATAACTGAACACAGCATCAAATCTGCTGCAGATCCTGTAGGTGTGAACGCACCCTAACAGGGAATGTACAGCCAACAAATTATGGCAGCAAGGGGCCACGCGAACAATAAATGACCCCCTAAGGGGTGGAATGCAGTTTTAATTTTTTGGTGGGGGGCAGGGTTAGAAAGTGGTACCTGTTTGGGGTGGGGTGGGGGGGCTGTGCAAAAATGTTGTTCTGCACAAATTGCTTGACAATTCTTGCACAATTTTCACCTAAACCAGCTTGGCTAAAAAGAAAAAAAAACTACACGGGCAGCAATAGAGTTCTGCTATTGTGCAAAAATGCACATGATAAATCAGCTGAAAGTTAACTGGTATGACACCATGCCCCTTCCTGGTGCAAAAACTGTGAAATGGCAGGTGTTGTGCACACACTCAATCTTGCTGATTTGCCTTGATAAATATTGCCTGACAACCATGGATACAGCCATAGGTTATATCCATGGTTTTAAGGACCCCCTAGAGCTGCATCCAACTTCTGCAGCCACCGACTATACTGTACGTCCCGCTATAGATGAACCAGAGTGTGCACAAGGTTCGCTAGTCTCTGCCGACAGTTTTTAGCCTCTGACTATAAACAGGACGGCGTTCATTCACTGACAGCAGCCAACCTGAAAATAGGATTGGAATGTTGTGCAACTTTTTATTCATGTATATTGAGAGAGCAGGCGATTTTAAGAAACTTTCTAATTGGGTTTATTAGCCGAAAAATGCATTTTTATCAAGAAAAAGCAGTTTAAAGCTCTCCCCCCTGTCTTCATGGTTTTCTATGGAGAGGGGGGGAGATGAGGCTGCTGATAATCCCTAGAACATTAGGGAAGTAGGGTTCTAAACTAATTCGGAATGTGTTCTAAATGTAAATGTGCAAACACAACCCTATAGGTGACTGATAAAAGCTGGAACGCAGAAACAACTTCATGAATATATACTGCTGTCATAGTGCCATACAAATGCCCAAATTTAATATTGATAATTATACAAATCAGATTATCTTAACCTTCAAAAAAGTTTTCATTGCGTTTCTTCACAGACAGTGGTTCATTCTCTGTATAATAATATTGGTTGATGGGTGACACCTTCCATTTATAATACACACAAGTAATTACTATTTTTTTCCCCCATCTATATTATGGCTGCAAACCCCAGCCTAACTAAGCTCCTAACCCCCACTAAGAGCATTATAGACATGACAGTGTAACTTGTCACATTGCTTTTTAGCTAAAACTAGAAAATGTACCCGGCGCTGCCTGGGTATAAAGTGTCAGTGTGTTAATTAGATTTGTTCTAAGGTGCCCAGGAGGGCAATCTAAAGGTATTATTTCATCTGAGTTAATTAGTGTATACCTGTAGTGCATAGTTGGAGGGGTTCTGTATACCTTCAGTGTATAGTTTTTAGGGGTCTCGCATATCTGTAGTGCATAGTTGGGAGGTCCTGTATACCAGTAGTGTATAGTTGGGGGGGCTGTATACCTATACTGTATAGTTTGGGAAGTCCTGTATACCTGCAGTGTATAGTTTGGGAGTCCTGTATACCTGTACTATATAGTTGGTGCTGTATACCTGTAATGTATAGTTGGTGGAGGTCTTGTATACCTGTAGTTTATAGTTTTGAGGGTCCTGGATACCTGTAGGGTATGGTTGGTGGAGGTCTTGTATACAAGTAGTATATAGTTCGGGGGTCCTGTATACCTGTAGTATATAGTTGGTGGAGGTCCTGTATACCTGTAGTGTAAAGTTTGGGGGTCCTGTATGCCTGTAGTATAGAGTTGGTAAAGGTGCTGTATACCTGTAGTATAGAGTTGGTGGAGGTCCTGTATACCTGTAGTGTATGGTTTTGGGGTCCTGTATACCCGTAGTGTATAGTTTGGGGTCCTGTATACCTGTAGTATAGAGTTGGTGGGGTGCTGTATACCTGTATTATAGAGTTGATGGAGGTCCTGTATACCTGTAGTGTATAGTTTTGGGTTCCTGTAAACCTGTAGTGTATAGTTTGGGGTCCTATATACCTGTAGTATATAGTTGGTGGAGTTCCTGTATACATGTAGTGTATAGTTTTGGGGTCCTTTATACCTGTAGTGTATAGTTTGGGGTCCTGTATACCTGTAGTGTATAGTTTGGGGTCCTGTATACCTGTAGTATATAGTTGGTGGAGGTCCTGTATACCTGTAGTGTATAGTTTTGGGGCCTGTATACCTGTAGTATAAAGTGTGGGGTGCTGTATACCTGTAGTATATAGTTAGTGAATGTCCCGTGCACCTGTAGTGTATAGTTTTGGGGTCTTGTATAACTGTAGTGTCCTGTATACCTGCAGGGTCGTATTTACCATTATGCACCCATGGTCTGGTGCCTAGGGTAGCATCTTGCAGAGGGGCAGTACCCTCCCGTTCAGACTTGCCAGAAAATCTGGTGTCTTTTCGAGGGGGGGTATGGCGGTATTGGTCAGGTCTGGTATAGCGGTGTTATCCAGTCACAGTATGGCGGTGTTATTCAGTCACAATGTGTTGGTATTTGGTCAGGTCTGGTATGGCAGTTTCTTTTCCAGTCACAGTATGTTGGTATTGGTCAGGTGTGTTATGACAGTGTTACCCAGTCACAGTATGGCGGTATTGGTCAGGTCTGGTATGGCAGTGTTATTCAGTCACAGTGTGTCGGTATTTGGTCAGGTCTGGTATGGTGGTGTTACCCAGTCACAGTATGGCGGTATTGGTCAGGTCTGGTATGACAGTGTTATCCAGTCACTAAGGCAGCATTGGTCAGGTCTGGTGTGGCGGTGTTAAATGTGACGTCTGGAGCTATTACCTACCAATCCTAATGCTAATTGGTGAGTGAGGATGGGGCGTCTTCAGGTTTAGTGCTTACTGAAGCAGCAGCTGGTAATACTGCCCTGTATACATGTACTGTATAGATGGAGTAGGGGTCCCTGTATACATGTACTGTATAGATGGAGTAGGGGGTCCTGTATACATGTACTGTATAGATGGAGTAGGGGGTCCTGTATATATGTACTGTATAGATGGAGTAGGGAGTCTACCAGTTATTTCTGTGGATCTGTTGTGAGGCAGCCACCCTAGCAACCATTCAGATTCCAGCTCGCTATGAAAATGAAAGCAGTAATCCTATTGGTTGCTAAGGCTCCAACTGCTGGGCAGCTGCAGTGCTAATTATATCACCTGTGTGTGCAGTGAGGAGATTTTCCCATTCATTTCTATGGGGTGCTCTTTCTTCTCCCCTCCCCTCCTGTACATCTGGTGAAGACTGGACCTTCGCTCTAACCTGCCCGGGCACCCAATGTATCTGTGTGCCAAATTTGGGGTCAAACGGTTCAGGCATTTAGAAGTCTATTGAGGACAGATGGACTTAGATTTTTATTATATAGAAGGCATCTGTTCTTATTGGTAACTATGGCCTGTCCACTTGCTTGGGCAGAATGCAGCCATATGGCCGCCCGGAAACCCATGTTTTCCAGGACTCCCTAGGGCTGCACCCAACTTTGTCAGCCACCGGTATTTAAAGGCCGAGTGAGCGGATTTGAGCATGCACGAGTCGCACCTATCTCTAACATGGGCCTAAGCTCGGTGATCCAGAAAGGTTAAAATGCAGAGGTGCGGAAGTACCCCAGGAGGGGTGACCTGAGTGTGGAAGCAAAATCCCTATTGGAGGACTGGAGAGGGGAGGTGTGGCCATCAGGTTTCTCATATCCTTGCAGCCCCGTCTGTCTGAATAGTCAATGTCCTCCTTGGGGGACATTGGGATGGCAGCCCAGCAGCAAGACACAAGATGGGATCTCCCTAGGTTTTGGGAGGCCATAGATTTCCAATAATTGCAGGAGCCTTATGACCTGGAAAGAAAGGGAATGGTTTATTGGCAACCCATCTCTTTTAATTGCAAAAGATGAGTCTTGATGCTCCTGGGTCCCAATGCAACCCTCCCTTCACCATCTACCATGCTAATTTTTTTGTACTGGTGGACTTGGGCACCTTCAGGTAAGCAGGCCTTGGATGCAATTGCTGCCACTGCACCCCTTACACTAGGGATAGGGAACCTTCGGCCCTCCAGCTGTTGCAAAACTACAATTTCCATCATGCCTGGGCAGCCAAAGCAAAGCTGCCTTACACCTATGATTATGATGACTGCATGTACAAGCACATGGCAACACTAAAGAGGCTGCAGCAATCGTACAACCACCAAGGCTCATTCACACTTTGGATCAGAAGGGGTATTGGGATCTGGACTCCAATGGGATCCTGGAGGTAGGCCATCAAACTGAATAACCCCATTATTGAGATATATATATATTTTTACTTCAATGAGACTGAGCTGCAATACCCGGCACAGCCTATGCACATGAGTGGCACTGTTTTTTGGGGGGGAATAAAACCCCTTTTTGAAAATAGCAGAGGAGCTAACAAATAAAATTTTTATTGCTATTTTTTTTTTTTATTGAGATATATTAGCTTCTAGAATGTCAGCTACTACTGCAAAGGCACTTACATACAATAAAGGGCGTTATAAGATCGTAAAAACATGGCTGCTCTGGTCCAAAAATATCTCAGTTCAAGAGTATAATTTAAATAACAGAGTGGACCTTTAAACCTGTGTGGTGCTGTTTCTGGAAGAAAGCGGCCATGTTTTTCTAATCCTATACAGCGGCAATACAATACAACACGGTAGGTCAGCCAACGCACCTACTTGACCCTTTTTTAAGAGAAATTATTCTGTACGTATGTTATCTTGAATGGCTCTTTATATACAGACTTTATTTACAACAATTGAGGTATAACATGTGATTTCTTGACCTCCATGATTACATAAGTGATGGTGGACAACCTCTGGTAGTCACCTGACATCATATCGCATACAGTCTTGCTGATAGTGACAGCCAATCGGAGCACAGCATTAATTTTGCAATAGTAATTTTAAAATCTGAAAGCTGAGCTCTGATTGGTTAGTAGAGGCGACAAGGCCACATTTCCTCATGGAACAGTTTGATCAGTGTCGCCGATGATATCGGTTTTGCCTAGAGTATCCCTTTAGAACGCCTCATGTCTTCAGGCACCATCGACATTACCACGTGTCTATAGGTATTTGGTGTATGGTATGGTTAGACACTGCGGGTTGTCACTGCGGTTTGGGCGCTGCATTCTGCTTGTTCAAGATCTTCATCAAGGATTTATTCATATAATAAGGCTTTTCAGTGGAGCCGTCGTGTCTCTCTAGATCTTCCACTAGGATGGAAAAGTAATAAACAATAAGTGACTCAATGACACAAATACTGGAAAAAAGGAGAGCGGCAACTCAAAGTCTAAAGACGGGACACCCTGGAGACTTTTTCTCATTTTTTTTTACCTTGACATAAATTTTCACTTTTGAACACCATTGTTGTAAGTAGTGCGGAAATATATCGTATGTAGTGTAAAAATTAAGTGGATACCACCAACAAGCTGGATTTTTTGGAAGCCAGCAACAAACTACTATTGGTGGGTCTGTTTGGGAATCACCAAACTACAGATGATGGATGTAGAGATGAGCGAATCGCTCCACTATACAAAGTGCTTTGTTTGATCTGCGCTCAACTCATCAAGCCACCGGCCTTTCAGCGATGCTCTGCTCCCTGCCGCTTCACCTAGGATGCCTGGGAAAGTGGGAGAAGTTAACCCACCAGGAGCCCGTTCCCGGCCTCTGCGCGTCTTCTGCCTCGCTACTATTGATGGATCAGTCAGAAAACCATCAACAAGCTACTACTGATAGATGTGTTTGGAAACCACCAACAAGCTACTTTTGATGGATCTACTAGAAACCCATGAACCTACTGTTGCCCCTATAGTGTTTTTCTTTCCTACAGTGTGAAAGGGGACAGCGACATACATGTATATTTTACGTCTATGCAGGAGCTGACACCCATCACCCCTGCTGATCAGCGACCACACTACACATCGAACGGGGTCAGAAGCAGCTATCTCCATTCACTGTGTAGTGTTGTTGAGATGTAACTGCAGCTCAGGTTCCATTCAATTTCATGGAAAATTTGAATAGTGAGGCCTCTATGCCCTCATTTTCCCCAAAGAAGTCAATCCTTCACTATAGGCTGGCAAATAATATAACATGGCGGGCAATAGTATCATTGTGAGATGAATTTCTTTATAATTCAAGCTGTTCCCTCTCTCCTTATATAGGAAATGCAAAAGAGGAGCCCGTGGAGCCTCATTGAAGAGTCTCAAAACACAGGACTAGCTAGATATCCCTTGGCTGGGTCCTTCCCGGAGGGATATCTGGCTAGTCCTGTGTTTTGAGGCTCTTCAATAAGGCTCCAAGGGCTCCTCTTTTGCATATTCATGTTTCCCAGGGGGCAATGCACCTAGGATCTGTTTCTCTTATATAGGAAAGTCTCAATGTGTATACATGAAATTTTTTATCAAATTCTAAATTCTAAAAACTCTGCAGAGCATTGTAATTTATTATATAGAAAGACATACAATAAATAGACATGTTTAGTAAGACATATAGAGCTAGAAAAATGGTTGAATTTATTCTATTATTTACGGTATAAAACTTTTTTTCAAAACGGCCTCAAATTTTTCGGCCTCAAATTTTTTAAATCCATAAATTTTACTCCAACCTGCCACCAAGTTACACAAGAGTTTTGCCGAAACGAAATATTCGTCTTATATATCATCGATTACAAATACATTCCCGACATTGATAGGTTTTCTAGTCTAAACATTTCATAAAATGAAATTAACTTTCAGAAAATCTGAAAAATTAAATCCATCCGATATTTTATTCAATAAAAATCAAGACCTCATTATGTACATTGTAACGTAGAAAATATCCAATAATTTAATTTTTTATATTTTTTTTATTTTCATTTTTAACCACGTTATAAAAAATTTTTGTACCCATTATGAAAATGTGAGATTTGAAGCTTTGCATAAAATCGTTTGGCAGAACTGCGCTCCTACAAATGACCGCTCTAGATTTCCATAGAATTTTTACATTTGAGTCATTCAAAACATTTCTGAATATTTTTTCCATTTCCTAAGTGCACTTATCATGTCAGAATAAAGTTGCTAAAAAGAATCATGTTCCAATACAAAGAATAGTCAAGCTTACATAAAAAAAAATTTTTTGAAAACCTTCGGCCCTTAAGATATGTAAATATCGGCAAGTTTGGAAACTGACAACCAAATCTTATTTATTTATTTTTAATGCAATTTTTTGAATATTTTTGCTATTAAGTTTATTGCATTTTTTTTATTATGCAAATTGGAAAATAAATAAATGGGAATGTCTCATTTGTAAAAAAAAAATAAAAAATTAAGAATGTATATAAAAAAAGAACCCTAAATTTCCTTTTCTTTCCTCTTTCACATTCTGTTAGCCCCATGAAAATCCATGTAAACAACCTCCCGGAATATGTCAATATCTCAATACAAAAAATGTACATAAAAAGCTTTATAAGCTGTGTGTACTTTAGGTTCCAGAAGAAAAATTTACATCCCACCAATGTAAAAAAAAAAAAAAAATTATACATTTTTCTAAAAAATTTCACCGTAACTAAACACAGGTATGTGAGTCCCTTGTGTCGCTCTCCATCTTCAATATAGTAGAAGAAACAATCCTAAAAAAAAAAACCTAGTAAAATGTGCCCAAAAAAAGCAAAAAAGAAAAATCATGAAATTCTAAAAATTCTTCATGAAAATCTTTTTGTACAGTGATCTTGATTATATTGCATCAGCACAAATGCTATGAATAGTATTTATCATGCAAAACAACCTGCAGGACTCTTTCAAGGATCAAATAGCTATGATGTAGCATAAAGTGAAGTATTTTTGATCTTGGCATTTGCCCTAAGCTAAAGGGGTATCTCGAAAATACAAGGTTGGCAAAATTACACTTCCTCGTCTTAGGACGTTTTAGAGCTCTGAATGAGGTGAGAATTGGACAATGGCCGCTTGAAATAATGTACTCATGATTCATTGAACAAAAAAACTAAAACAAAAAGTTGCAGACAGGTAGTGCTATAGCAGTAATGGGATTTTATTTGCATAAATTGAGGCTGTCACAGATGCCTGGGTGATCAGCCATTATTTTTCAACAGTGCAGCCCCCTCGCTCACCCAATCTCACCACGTGTGATTTATGGTTATGGGGTTTCTTGAAGGTCCAGGTCTTCAGGGATCGACCTACATTTGTCAGTATGTTGAAGGGATGAAAGCTGACTAACGGTGGAAATCATGGTTTGGGAAATGGAGACAGTTGCTGAAAACCAAGGGAGATATTCTGAACATTTGTAGCATGACTTGCTTAGCTATAGCGCCACCTGTCAGCAAGTTTTTGGACTAAAACGTTGTATTCAATGACTCTAAATGGCCCGTTTTCCGATTTTCAGCTCATTTGGAGCAGTAGACCATCCTCCAGTGACCTCAGATTGAGGAACTTTAATTTTGGTAACCCTGTATATTAACAGCCCTGTTCCAAATGCCCTATTGAAGGGGTCACCCCTGGACTAAAAGTTATGTCCTATCTGAAGTGATTTATAGGGGTCCATCCACTGGGACCCCTCTCTGTTCTCAGGAGAACAGAAGACCACTGCCCCCTGAGTGAATGGGATGGCAGTGCACATGCCTGACCATGACTCTGTTTGCTGTCTATTGGACTCCCAAACTTAAGCGCCAATCCTTCTCTGGTGGGGTCGGCCCATCCATTTTACCCATTTAATTGCCCCTATAGTGGCAGGTCTGTAAACCCATAGCTGTCAATGTAATCCTGGGACATTTCAGCCCCGCTACCGGGACATCTCAAGGCTGTCCCCACAAATACAGAAACTCCACCCTCTATTGTCAGTCCTGCTCCTTTGTGGCTGGATCGGGAATCTATAATTATTACACAACTCACGTATACTTCGTTTTATGGTTATATCATTTTGCCACTGATCCCAAGAACAGGGACCGTGAATGGATGCCCAGATCTCCAATAATTCTTGACGGGGTTGCTAAACATTTCCAAGTACAGTGCTCAGCTATCTCCATAGGCAATGTGAGAGTCATCGCTTCATTCAAAAGCAAATCTTGGATCTCCATTCGCAAGTGGTTCTAGCTGTTGAACCCCCCGTGATGACACTTGGTATGTGCACCATCCATTCTGGGGACAATTTATTCCCTGTTCTCGGGATTGTTAAGGGTCCCAGTGGTTGAACCCCTACCAATGGGTGGTCCATTGCAATAGGTGCTTTAAGTTGAAATACCCCTTTGAATGGGTTCTCCACTTGGAAGAGCACTTGTTTCCTTGACATAAAGCTGATGAGAATTTCCCCTTGTTAGGACCTTCAGAAACCAGCTTTAATTTGTGGAGAAACCTGTCCGTTTTCTTGCAGCGCCACAAGAGGGGAAATGAAGCAGTACAAAGGTTTCATTTAAATCAGTGAGTTACCTGTGTAATCCAGGACAGGTCCTCCAGAGAGAATACCTGCTCTTTACTTTGGTCAAGATACAAGGATTCTGATCAGAGGACCCCTCTCTTAACTAACAGTTCTTTATTAGGGTGTATGAAAATGGGTTTCCCAAACTGTACAGCCCCTTAAAGAGTAAAAACCAGAGCCAATAATGGGGCATGATGGGCGCTTATCGATGACCAAGTTCTAGCGACTTGATAAACTGCACCCTCATTGGTTGAACACAAAAAAATGGCTGCCTCACCCATACAGACACAACAGGAACACTTTGGAGAGGCCCCCAGTTAGCATAGCACAAATGACACAAAGACCCACACGGCAGATTCTCGTCCTTCTCGTACCCAACCGGAGAACATGAAATCACAGTATACATGGTTGTTCTGTGAAGTGCAAAATATTACTTAGCACCAAATGTTCAAGAGAAAGTCAAGTTTGTGTAGCCAAATCTTTCATTCGGAAAAAAAAAAATCAAGAAATTTTAAACAACAACAAAAATAGAAAAGAAAACCAGATATGGCTAATTCTATCAATGTAACGTTTATATCAAGTATTTTTTTGTCTTCCCCTTATGAAAAGTGAAAGGTTATACTTATAAAACGTGCCGGTCCTTTAGACGGACTCCGGCTCTATAAAAATATTAAAACCCTAAAAGCAGTTTTAGGAAAAGCTATAATATTGACATTTTTTTCCTGTTCATAGGCACTAAAATGTAATACTGTTCCTCATGATTTACATCAAGGACCCTCTTAGTATGTATCAGATGGTGGAGGTGGATGTCCTCCACCGGGAGAGTCATCCTCTTGGGTGGTCCCAGGTCAAGACCTTCCTCACCTGTGGTCAAAAACACCCTAAAAAGAAGGTCCTCAATACCAGAATCACTTCCCATAGTGTTCCTCATCCGAGGTCACCCTGGATAGAAGTTCCAACCTGATTCAAGCCCCCAAGATTAGATTCCAGCTAAACTGCCTCAATAGAAGATCCTCACTCCACGAATCTCCCTCACCAGTTGCTGCCAACTCGAGAACTTGGGTCCTCATCTCTTTTTCCCCCAAGTCAACCATCACCTCTAAGATCTCACAGACATCTCTGGACCTCACTTGGGAAAGTTTCTTCTTTCTTCCGCAAGGTACCTCTTCAATGCTTAGTTATTGGGTTAGAAGGAACATTTTGTTAGAGAAAGCAAGTGCCTTAAATTAACGCTTTGCCTTCTTAGAGAGTTCTTTTTTTCTCAGAATCCTATGCAGTTCCGGAGACATGTAGTAAGGTTTGGACGATGACCCATTATTCCTCTCGAGATCTTCGCCTGGAGGTAAAAATTGCGGTAGCAAAGTGACAGGAAAAGAAAAGAGGGAAAAGAAGGAAGAAAATGAGAAGCAGATTTCCAGACGCTCTACAGATAGAAACTCAGTGTAAGGCCGGGTTCACATTACGTTTCCAAATATGAAAATCGGCTGCTGATGTATTTGTCCTCGGATAGGAACTGGCCCCATTCAATTTATGACCTGAACTTAGGGCCATATTACACGGCCCGATCAGTAATGTACACGAGCGCTGATCTGCTAGATACCATTTATCGATAATCGTGCAGCAAGGCCTGAATATATATATATTTCACGTTTTGATAGATTGTCAGACACAGGCACTGCTATATGGTGGCTTCTTCGTATGAGTATGGACTGGTAACTTTACTTAGGATCACTGGTTGTTGCTCTCTACGAGACTAGTATTTGTGCAAAGTTCAAGCATACAAGAAAATAGATGAGGGCACTTACCATATGGTGTGATCTTCTTTATTTCTTTACATGCATGTTAAAAGGTGGAGGACATCCTGGGCAACATAGTAGACGGTAAGCACTTAGGAGGCAGGGTGGTAACAGCTGTTTCGCGTGCATGCACGCTTCTACAGACACCTGTAGACATCTGTAGAAGCGCGCAAAACAGCTGTGACCACCCTGCTTCGTAAGTGCTTGGCCCATGACTGCCCAGGATGCCTCCACTTTTTAACATGCACGTAAAGAAATAAAGAAGATCACGTCATATGGTGAGTGCCCTTATCTATTTTCTTGTATGATATATATATATATATATATATATATATATATATATATAATTAACAATGTCCATTGTAAAATGTAAAATAATAAAGTATGTACATTACCTCTCCCTTTGCCCGCTCCCTGGTACCTTCCAGTCTCTGAAGTGACAGGCTGCTCAGCCAATCACTGGCCACAGTGGTCCCATCTTGGCCAGTGATTGGCTGAGTAGCCTGTCACTTCGGAGACCGGCTCTGAAGTTCCATCGGTGGCTGCGGGCAGCAGGCAGAAGCCAGGAAGGCACTGGAGAGCAGTCAGAAGCACCGGGGAGCGCGGGCAGGTAATGTATATGCTTTAATATTTTCTTTACACATTCATCAGCCATTGGCCACATCGCTATTACACATAGCAATGCGCAGTCTGCTGTAAGGACCTAAAGACACCATCAGCTGATGATCGTTGTGATCGGCTGATCGTTGTCTTTATTACACGGAGCAATAATCTGTCGAATCGGTCAGCTGGTGACTACATCCTGATCATTCTCGAAGCATATAGAGGTTTTTAAAGAAAACGAGCTGTAAACCACCACGCATTTTCTGCCAAAACCTGCATATACTTGGAAAATAACCTGATCACATGGGCACATGGGCAGCATAATTTCTGTATCCATGCCTCAGAGGCACAACATGTGATGTGAACCCAGCCTTACATAGAAGACCATTTTTGAATGTAAGAATTTCAAGTATAGGCTGTGAAACGCGTTAGCTTCCCTAATAATTGATTTCTAAGGGCTCATTTACTAACAGTGAAAAGAGACATTGTCTGAGCTGGGCATGGACTGGTTATGGTATTTTCAGAGGCACAAGGCTCAGACCCATAGGTAATGTGCCGCCAGGAGGCAAAACTTGTGGGGGAGACTTCCTCTACAGTACAACATGGGATGGGATAGGTCACCATTGTATGTAAGTGGTACAGTATGTGTCCATAGCAGTCTAAGGGAATCAGATTACATCTCACATTACTGCTATGTCTATTGGGCCCTAACATTTGCAGGGGCCCATTTGTAATATTAGCTTGAGCCTATGTCACTAAATCAGCCCCAGTGTCTGCAGATTCATTTCAGCCAATGAGAATGCCCCCCAAGTAAGCAGATCTTTGCACATGCTATAGGAAAGCTTAGAACGGACAGTGGAAAATCAGCAAAAAGCGTATTATTAAGTCTCAGATTGTTTCCACTCACTGACAGCAAGCAGAGGTCTACCATTAATCCCGAATGGAATTGCCCTTTAAAGGATTCCAGCATCGATGACACAAGGTGGGCACATTTACAATAAATACCCTGTTTATGACGATGTACATATATAATAGTAATGATATAACCTAAAACAAAAGATGATTAGATTTGTCATAAACTCATTAAACACAATACTTACAGAAACATAGGAAAAGCGTATCGACACACATGGCGTAGACGCTGAAAAAACCGTGTGCAATGAGATAAGATCCAATGATCACCGTCTGTGGGTAGCAAACAAACAATTCAAACACAATTTAAAGTAAAATTGTAAAAAAAATAATCCAAATAATTCAAAAGTGTACGCATTATTTTTCTTATAGAGAACTCCAAATCGCCTGCCTAGACATAGAGAGAGATTATAAAATTCTGTCTGTCTGCAGACAACACTAGGTGGAGCTAGAGAGCTTGCTGCAGACTGTATATCATAGTTTTGCTCTTGAGCTCCCTCTACTGGTGGCTGTAGGCAGATAGAATTTTATCAACCGAAATGGAAACCCAGAGCTTTGGTCATTTTATAAACTCAGTTTATTTTTATACATTGTGTCATTTTAGAAAATAGAATATTATTTACCAGGAGTGGCACCCAGTAGTAATTCAGCGAGGGAGCTTCATCGGTAATCACGGGTATTTTTCTTGTGAAGAAGAAAAAAGCCAGGACGCCTGGACAGGGAACACACAGCGCATTGTCAGGTGGACAGGCTTTAGCTATTGGCATCGTCGAGTTATATGAATCACTTACCGACAGAGCCCGCAACTAGAATCTTCCCAAGAAACAGCAAGAAATCTGTTACTTTGTCCAGAACAGCGACCCTATGGAGGAAGACGGGTCAGGACAGTCAGACACCAGTGTGTACCCCAATAATGCTAAGTGCAAATTATGGATGGAGAAATTATGTTAAGGATGAAGCCGACACGTACCGCACTACATTCCGCATCAAGAGAAAGAACGCGTCCTTAGCTGATGTACAGAAGTTCTTTCCGTAGATGGCGATCTGTAATCAGAGGAGAGACACATCACTTATACATTATACATATACCGTGTATTATCCCTGCTATTATGGGACCGCCTCGTCTCTGTTATTGGATTGCCTCTGTTCTATCAAGGGACCACCCCAGTTCTATTATGGGACCAGCCCTCTTCTATTATGGAGTAGCTCCCGTTATTTAATGGGACTGACCCTGTTATATTATGGAGTAGCTCCCGTTATATTATAGGACCGGCTCTGTTATATTATGGGGTCGCTTCTGTTATATTATGGGACCGGCCCTGTTATATTATGGAGTAGCTCCCGTTATTTAATGGGACTGACCCGGTTATATTATGGGGTCGCTCCGGTTATATTATGGGACCAGCTCTGTTATATTATGGGGTCTCCCTTGTTATATTATGGGGCCGGCCCTGTTATATTATAGGTTTGCCTCTGTTATATTATGAGACCGGCTCTGTTATATTATGGGGTCTCCCTTGTTATATTATGGGACCGGCCCTGTTATATTATGGGATCACTTCTGTGATATTATGGGACCAGCCCTGTTATATTATGGGGTCTCCCTTGTTATATTATGGGACCGGCCCTGTTATATTATGGGGTCACTTCTGTGATATTATGGGACCAGCCCTGTTATATTATGGGGTCTCCCTTGATATATTATGGGACCGGCCCTGTTATATTATGGGGTCACTTCTGGTATATTATGGGGTCACTTCTGTTATATTATGGGACCGGCCCTGTTATAATATGGGACCGGCCCTGTTATATTATGGAGTTGCTTCCATTATATTATGGGACCGGCCCTGTTATATTATGGGGTCTCCCTTGTTATATTATGGGACCAGCCCTCTTATATTATGGGGTCTCCCTTGTTATATTATGGGACCGGCCCTGTTATATTATGGGGTCACTTCTGTTATATTATGGGTCCGGCCCTGTTATATTATGGGGTCTCCCTTGTTATATTATGGGACCGGCTCTGTTATATTATGGGGTCTCCCTTGTTATATTATGGGACAGGCCCTGTTATATTATAGGTTCGCTTCTGTTATATTATGGGACCGGCACTGTTACATTATGGGGTCTCCCTTGTTATATTATGGGACTGGCCCTGTTATATTATGGGGTCACTCTGGTTATATATGGGACAGGCCCTGTTATATTATGGGGTCGCTTCCATTATATTATGGGACCGGCCCTGTTATATTATGGGGTCGCTTCTGTTGCATTATGGGACCGGCCCTGTTATATTATGGGGTCTCCCTTGTTATATTATGGGACTGGCCCTGTTATATTATGGGGTCTCCCTTGTTATATTATGGGACTGGCCCTGTTATATTATGGGGTCTCCCTTGTTATATTATGGGACCGGCCCTGTTATATTATGGGGTCTCCCTTGTTATATTATGGGACTGGCCCTGTTATATTATGGGGTCTCCCTTGTTATATTATGGACTGGCCCTGTTATATTATGGGGTCGCTTCTGTTATATTATGGAACCGGCCATGTTATATTATGGGGTCTCCCTATATTATGGGACTGGCCCTGTTATATTATGGGGTCGCTTCTGTTATATTGTGGAACCGGCCATGTTATATTATGGGGTCTCCCTATATTATGGGACTGTCCTCATTCCGTTATAGGATTGGCCCTGCTCTATAAGTGCACTGCCCCTGCTGACCCACCTCTATAACGGAATTGCCCCTAATTTGTAAATAGAGTAACTCTAGTGACCGTAACAGAGAAGGACTGTGAAATGATTGTGATTATGAATTAATCTATTATAGGAGCATCCCTGCTCTATTACTAGACTACCCCTGCTTTGTTATGGGTCCACTCCTGCTCTATTGTGGAACTGCCCCAACTCTATTACAGGATTGCCCCTGCTCTATTATTGGCTCGCCCCTGTTCTACAATGGGATGGACCCTGCTCTATTATGGGATGATTCCTTCTCTACAATGGGGTCTTCCTTCTTCTATCAGGGGATTGCTCCTTGCTTGTATAAGATATAATAGGTAATGTCAGGTCAGCCAAATCAATGTGCTTACATACAGTGACACACACGTACTTACCATGATATAGGCATTCCGATTTATAAACTTTATGAACTTTTCCAGGCACCAGAAGCAGCATTTCAGGCAGCACAGTAGGAATCTAGCAAAGGAATTCTGGGACGCTGCAAAAAATACAATGAAATTACGATGAACAAAACACCTTGCAGGAGGTACAGTATGTGCCCTTCACCATGATACCATCATAACATATCCACCTGGGATATTACCATTAACCCTATCAGTACCCTAGCCCTGGGGTGTGGTGTAGGCAGATGGTATACCATCATAGTGTGCCTAGTATATACCATCACAGTGTGCCCAGTCTATACTATCACAGTGTGCCCAGTCTATACTATCACAGTGTGTCCAGTGTATACTATCACAGTGTGCCCAGTGTATACTGTACAATCACAGTGTGCCCAGTATATACCATCACAATGTGTCCAGTGTATACCATCACAGTGTGTCCAGTGTATACCATCACAGTGTGCCCAGTATATACCATCACAGTGTGCCCAGTATATACCATCACAGTGTGTCCAGTGTATACCATTACAGTGTGCCCAGTATATACCATCACAGTGTGTCCAGTGTATACCATTACAGTGTGCCCAGTATATACCATCACAGTGTGCCCAGTATATACCATCACAGTGTGTCCAGTATATACCATCACAGTGTGTCCAGTGTTTACCATCACAGTGTGTCCAGTGTATACCATCACAGTGTGCCCTGTATATACCATCACAGTGTGCCCTGTATATACCATCACAGTGTGTCCAGTGTATACCATCACAGTGTGTCCAGTATATACCATCACAGTGTGTCTAGTGTATACCATCACAGTGTGTCTAGTGTATGCCATCACAGTGTGTCTAGTGTATGCCATCACAGTGTGTCTAGTGTATGCCATCGCAGTGTGTCCAGTGTATACTATAAGAGTCCCCAGCCTATAGCATCACAGTGTGCCCAGTCTATACTACCAGTGTGCTCATTGTACACTATCACAGTGTGCCCAGTACATACCATTACAGTGCATCCAGTCTATACTATCACAGTGTTTTCAGACTATACTATCACGTTGAGTCCAGTCTATATTATCACATTTTTTTCCGTCTATTCTATCACTGTGTGTCCAGTCTATATTATCAAATTTTTTTCCGTCTATTCTATCACTGTGTGTCTAGTCTATATTATCACAGTGTGCCTACTATATACTATCACTGTGTGTCTAGTCTATATTATCACAGTGTTTCCCGACTATTCTATCACAGTGTGTCCAGTCTATATTATCACAGTGCACCTAGTATATACTATCACTGTAATGTATTATATCACAGTGAGTCCAGTCTATACTATCACTTGCTGGTTTTGCACAAACAAGTAAATATGGCAGGGAAGATATACAGTGAGGTACCTTTAAGTTTATGGTCTAAATATTCTAGGATAACGCGTATAAACTGTACAAGAGCCAGGATGAGGGAGCCGAACGCCAATGATCCAGTGTGATATCTGAAAAGGAGGGGAATACATGGTTATGATACGGCCATACTGTACACGTGTAATGATGAGACTGGCCGCTTGTTGTAAAGGTCTATGAACAAATCTAAAATAGAGTTATGTTGCGATTGTGTTTTTTTTATTATGCTCAAAGCACTATAATAAGACAGAGAGGTAATACCACTACTGGTCACTGGATGGCGATCAAGGAATGTGATGTAAACCCACCAATCAGACGTGAGATTTATGTTCTGTTTATTATAATATGAAACCAATTCAAGCCAATATGTTCACCTGACTGACTACTAATCCTATGTGTCCCACTACTCACACAGCACATAGCAAGAGCATTCACTTTGCAAATACATCATATTATTTATCCTGTACTGATCCTGTACTGATCCTTAGTTACATCCTGTGTTATACTCCAGAGCTGCGCTCACTATTCTGCTGGTGGGGTCCCTGTGTACATACATTACATTACTGATCCTGAATTACATTCTGTATTATACTGCAGAGCTGCACTCACTATTCTGCTGGTGGGGTCACTGTGTACAGCTAACTGACAAAAGCAGTAACTGAAATGCGTCCATCTTTATTATGCTCAACAAAGCAGAATAGTGAGTGCAGCTCTGGAGTATAATACAGGATGTAACTCAGGATCAGTAATGTAATGTATGTACACAGTAACCTCATCAGCAGAATAGTGAGTGCAGCTCTGGGGTATAATACAGGATGTAACTCAGGATCAGTAATGTAATGTATGTACACAGTGACCCAACTAGCAGAATAGTGAGTGCAGCTCTGGAGTATAATACAGGATGTAACTCAGGATAAGTAATGTAATGTATGTACACAGTGACCCAACTAGCAGAATAGTGAGTGCAGCTCTGGATTATAAGGCCATGTTCACACGTTGTATGAGACTGGCCGTTCCGTGACCCGGCCGGGTAACGGAGCGGCCGGTCTCTGCCCCGGATCATCCTGGCCGGTACTTAAGTACCGACCGGGTGATGTTTCCGGCCGCAGTGTTCTGATGAGGGCGCATCAGCGCGCGCCCGCATCAGAACCTCCCGCAGCACGCAATGAAGCAAGCGGCCGGAGCTGCTCGCTTCATTGTGTGAACTGACAGAGCTTTCTGTGGATTCCGATTCCCTGAATTGTCAGTTATTTGCGGCCCTGTACAGGATCCCGGCCGGAGCGTATACGACGTGTATACGCTCCGGCCGGGATCCCACAGAAGATAAGACTATGTCCACACCTCATAAAGTACGGCAACAACGGCCGTACTTTTACGTAGTGTGAACATAGCCTTTCACAGGATGTAACTCAGGATCAGTGCAGGATAAGTAATGTAATGTATGTACACAGTGACCCCACCAGCAGAATAGTGAGTGCAGCTCTTGATCTTATTTCCACTAGTGAAGACTTCTTTCCTGGCATCCTCTTTTTCCTGTACTTTACCTTATTGCTCGTCCAAAGGATGAAAACAGTGGACACGCTGGGATGTCAGCAGGTTTCTTAAAAGCCCAATAATAGGAGGCAAATGCCCCGGCCAGTGTGCACTGTCCCAGAGCGATGGAGAAATTCACCAGCCACAGAAACACAAAGATGTTACAGAGCTGGAAGATCAGGATGTACTGATAGTAGAAACTTTCACCCCCGTAAAATGCAAAGGTGCACTGGGAGCCGGGACACAGCTTGGTCACATTGGTCGTATTGAAGGTCTAGAAAATAACAGAGACAAATAGAGATAAGATAGTACAGAAAGAATAGTGTATAGTAACTACTGGGGAACACAATGTCAAGGGAGAGGGGCATGCCCGCCAATGCCTTACTACACAGAGCATGCCCACAAGGTCTCCCCATTCAAGGGTTCTCCCTTCAGGCAATACTTGTAACAAGAAGATGTATACAGGTGGGAATTTTCCTTAATTGTCCAACGAAAATCTTTTTCTTTTAACCCCTTAAGGAGCGGGATAATTTTCGTTTTTTCCTCCTTGTGTATATAAGGCCATAGCAGTTGCATTTTTACACCTACAGACCCACATGAACACTTATTTTTTGCGTCACTAATTGTACTTTACAATGACAGGATGAATTTCTGCATAAAATATGCTGTGAACCCAGAAAAAAATTATATGCGCGGTGAAATTGAAAAAAAAAAACAACACAATTCTTTTTCTTTGGGAGGGCTTCGTTTTTACGCTGTGTGTCCTATGGAAAAACTGACATGTTATATATGTTCCTGAAGTCAGCGCAATTAAAACGATATGTTTTAAATATACACAGCACTGATCCTCCTGGGGGACTTCTATATACACAGCACTGATCCCCCTGGGGGACTTCTGTATACACAGCACTGATCCCCCTGGGGGCTCCTATATACACAGCACTGATCTCCCTGGGGGCTCCTATATACACAGCACTGATCTCCCTGGGGGCTCCTATATACACAGCACTGATCCTCCTGGGGGACTTCTATATACACAGCACTGATCCTCCTGGGGGACTTCTATATACACAGCACTGATCCCCCTGGGGGACTTCTATATACACAGCACTGATCCCCCTGGGGGCTCCTATATACACAGCACTGATCTCCCTGGGGGCTCCTATATACACAGCACTGATCTCCCTGGGGGCTCCTATATACACAGCACTGATCCTCCTGGGGGACTTCTATATACACAGCACTGATCCTCCTGGGGGACTTCTATATACACAGCACTGATCCCCCTGGGGGACTTCTATATACACAGCACTGATCCCCCTGGGGGCTCCTATATACACAGCACTGATCTCCCTGGGGCTCCTATATACACAGCACTGATCTCCCTGGGGGCTCCTATATACACAGCACTGATCTCCCTGGGGGACTTCTATATACACAGCACTGATTCCCCTGGGGTGTGGAGTGGAGATCTTCCACTAGACATCAGGGAGAGGGGCCACATACAGTATTCAAATGCAGCTGTCAGCTTTGACAGCTGCATTTGAATAGTTAATTAGCCAGCCGCGGCGGCTAATACCCGGGGTCCCTGGCTGCACATCCCCCTTAATGGCCGCATGACGGCTATACCCATCATGCGTCGTTAAGGGGTTAAATCAACTGGTGTCAGAAAGTTATATAGATTTGTAATTTACTTCTATTAAAAAATCTGAAGTCTTCCCATACTTATTAGCTACTGTATGTCCTCCAGGAAATGTTGTTTTATTTTCAGTCTGACACAGTGCTCTCTGCTGACATCTCTGGCCGAGACAGGAATTGTGTCTTGGTTTTCTATGAATCCCCATAGAAAATCTCTCCTGCTCAGGACAGTTCCTGTCTCGGCCAGAGGTGGCAGCAGAGAGCACTGTGTCAGACTGAAAATAAAACATTTCCTGCAGGACATATAGTAGCTAATAAGTATGGGAAGAGTTGAGATTTTTTAATAGAAGTAAATTACAAATTTATAAAACTTTCCAACACCAGTTCATTTGAAAGAAAAAGATTTTAGCTGGACAACCCCTTTAAGACCTATTGATGTATGACGGGGCAGAAGGAGCAGCTACCTGGAAGCTGAGGTATGGGGGGCTGTTATGCAATGACTTACTTCAGGTGCACAGACTGTGCCTGCATACTGGCAGAGGGTCTTGTTGGCCATCACTTTATATACAGCCTCCCCGGATGTGGCCAGGAACCTTGTACCCGGAGTTAAGGACAAACATTTCATCATCCCCTGTGATCACTTCCATATGTTTACCATTGGCTGGAAGCCCTGCGCAGTGGAAGGTGCGGTATACCGAGGCGATAAAAAGGATACACAGCGGTGACAGCCCAGTACGAGATGCAGATGGCGATCAGGATGAAAGTGATGATCGGATAAAACAGGGTCGACATGATGTAGCCAATGGCCCTGCAGAGGAAAGCGATGTGGTTACGTCACCAGCGAGATTAAGCCACAAATATGTCATATTGTAGGAGATACCATTCAGTAATCCAGCATGTCTGATAATCCAGCAGTTATTGTGTCCCATCGCTATATGTACTATCTATCTATCTATCTATCTATCTATCTATCTATCTATCTATCTATCTATCTATCTATCTATCTATCTATCTATCTATCACTAGACAGCGCCCTCATGTGGAGGCAGGTGGTCTTATGCTATTGTATAAGCTGCAGTTACATTTGGGAATAGAAAGAAAAGGGAGACACAGTGACCTCTAGTGGCCTCCTGCAGCATTGCATCACTCACTATCTTCCACTGTTCTTATACACCTTCTAGTCTTATGTATAGACCCTTATTATACGAACACAAAGTACGTCACCCATACTGTGACTCTATGTGCTTAAAGTGTTACTGTCATATTTTTAATTTTTTTTGCAGAAATCAATAGTACAGACGATTTTTAAGAAACTTTGTAATTGGGTTTATTAGGCAAATCTGCCATTATCTGCATTCAAAAACACTTCCCCCGGGTCACCCCCTCCTCTCCCTCATTCACTGCTCATCATCAGAAAATCTCAACTCTTTTACATCAGTCGTGCCCCTGTCTGTTCTATGGAGAGGGGAGGGGGGAGGAGGAGGGAGATTAGTCGGCAGCAGAGAGCAGAGGACAAAGGATTACACAGCAGGACCTGTGTGAAAGCCTGTATTCAGAGGTCAGTGCTGACTTCACAGGAGATAGCCCAGTGATGTAGCTGTAAATTAACTCTTTGCTGTCCTGTTTTGGTGCCTCATCTCCCTCCACCCCTCCCCTCTCCATAGAGAACAATGAAGCCGGGGGGAGAGGTTCAAACTGCTTTCTCATGATAAAAATGCATTTTTCGGCTAATAAACCTAATTACAAAATTTCTTAAAATCCCCTGTCCTATTGATTTCTACAAAAAAAAAAAAAATCTAAATAAATAAATAAATAAAAATTAAACGACAGGTACACTTTAAGCTGCAGTTACATTTGGGAATAGAAAGAAAAGGGAGAGACAGTGACCTCTAGTGGCCTCCTGCAGCATTGCATCACTCACTATCTTCCACTGTTCTTATACACCTTCAAGTCTTATGTATAGACCCTTATTATACGAATACATAGTACATCACCCATACTGTAACTCTGTGTGCTTAAACTTTTTAGTGGCATATTCCATTAGATGATGTATTACATAGATAAGGGATTGGAGCAAAACACCACACAGCATCTAAAGGCTCCATAATGCCTGCAACAAGTGTATTCTGTCCCACAAAGTATACTGCAAAATTCTTTTCATGTAGACTGTCTGTAAAAAATATCTCTGTATACAGCAGTATACATAGCTCTATTATAATGCGTTACCATTGTAATCAGGATTGGTGTCATTAGAGAGAGGCTCTTTAGACTGAATGTACACGTTGTCTTACCTGCTTCCCTCCTGTAGGAGCGCTATAGCGATTCTGATTCGGTTTCTTAAGAAGATCAACATGAGGATGATGATAACTTCAACAATGCAGAGGATGATCACTGGGGGAGGAGAGAGACAGTGACATCTCCTAGAAGAACATCTATAGGCCAGTCTGCCTGGGTCAAGGTATTCTATATTCTTCAGAGCTGCACTCTTATCCTGCACTGATCCCGAGTTACATCCTGTATAATACTCCAGAGCTGCACTCACTGTTCTGCTGGTGGGGTCACTGTGTACATACATTACTGATCCTGAGTTACATCCTGTATAAGCCTATGTTCACACTACATAAAAGTAAGGCCGTTGTTTGTTCACACTACGTAAAAGGCCGTTGTTGCCATCAGCAACAACGGCCGTACTTTATGCACCTGTGAACACTGCCTTTTCTTCAATGGGATCCCGGCCGGAGCATATATACATCGTATACGCTCCGGCCGGGATCCCATGCGGACTCGCAAATAACTGACATGTCATTTTTCTGCGGCTGCAATTCAGTGAATTGCGGCCGTAGAAACCCATGTCAGTTCACACAATGAAGCGAGCGGCTCCGGACGCTTGCTTCATTGTGTGCAGTGGCAAGTTATGATTGGGGCGCGCGCTGATGCGCCCACATCAGAACACTACGGCCAAAATGATCATCCGTCTGGTACTACAGTACCGGCCGGGATGATCCAGGCAGAGACCGGCCGGGTCACGGAACACGTAATGTGAACATAGCCTTATACTGCAGAGGTGCACTCACTATTCTGCTGGTGGAGACACTATGGGGGACATTTATTAAGTCTGCCGTTTTTTACGCCGGACTTAAAAATGTCCCCGCATCTCCAACGCTACGGAGATTTATGTAGAGGCGTACTGCCTCTACATAAATCCCGTGCGCGTCGGTGCGCACGGCAGAAAACCTACGCCACCTGAAAGGTGGAGTAGGTTTTCGCCGTATCTTTTGCCGGAGCAAAAGATAAATTGCACGGACTCTAAGTCCGCGCCCCCCGTTCCGCCCCCCCCGGTGTACCTGGCGGAAAGTGCCGATATGCGAATATTTTATTCGCAAATTGACCATTTGCGAATAAAGTAATACGCAAATCGCCACTTTCCGCCAATACACACCTTAATACATGTCCCCCTATGTATATACGTTACATTACCTATTCTGAATTGTATCTTTTATTACACTTCAGAGCTGCACTCACTATTCTGCTGGTGTGGTAACTATACATACATTTCATTAGTTACACTGAACAAGCAGGGTATGCATGTCATCTCTGAAGTCTACAGAATAATGATTGCAGCTCTGGAGTATAATACAGACTGTAATATATATTCAGACTCCTCGATCACGTCATGTACCATGTTACAGGAATACTTACTAAACGCCAACCAGGTGTCTCTGAGCTGTAAATAGACCCTGAAGTCCGTCTGCAGCCCGATGTCATAGATGGTTAAGTCAGATCCAGGGACCCCTTTCAAGTTGTTATATTCCCAAAAGCAATGCCATATGCCTGGGGAGGAGAGAGTTACATGGTGATCACCTTACAGACCCTCAGCAGTCCCTTCATGGAGGCGAATGATTCTACATACAGTACCAATCAGGATAATGGGGGGCAGGGGTGCCAGACGGGGGGGTCCGCCTATAGCAGAGGATACCAGATCTATATCTTATCCTGTATATAAGACGGCTCTCATTACATCGCCTGTAAGATGAATGCTGGATAAATCCACCTATTTTGGGGGGATTGTCCAACCCTATTATATGCGCGGTAGTGTCCTATATCTCAACAGATGTCGGGGAACATTAGGATCAGACATGTTACATTTCAGGGAGATAGGTGAAGCTGTGTTGAGAAGCCATGTGTGCTCGGCCAAGCTGAGAGTGCACGTGCTTAGAGGGGTTTCGAACAGCTGTATAATGTGTATGGCTGCCGTAAGGGGCTGAGCTAATGACAATGGCCTTATAACTAGGGCTGAGTTATTGGGAGAACATAAAGGAGTGCTTCCCTTTTGGAAAGCAAACATTAGGGGAACCTGATCAAGCTGTCTTTATAAAAGGGGTACTCCGCAAACATTTTCTTTGTTCAAATCAACTAGAAAGTTATATAGATTTGTAATTTACTTTTATTTTAAAAATCTCCAGTCTTCCAGTACTTATCAGCTGCTGTATGCCCTGCAGGAAGTGGTGCATTCTTTCCAGTCTGACACAGTTCTCTATACTGCCACCTCTGTCCATGTCAGGAACTGTCCAAAGCAGTAGAGGTTTTCTACAGGCATTTGCCGCTGCTCTGGACAGTTCCTGACATGGACAGAGGTGGCAGCAGAGAGCACTGTGTTAGACTGGAAAGAATACACCAGTTTCTGCAGGACATACAGCTGCTGATCAGTACTTGAAGACTGGAAATTTTTAAACAGAGGTAAATTACAAATCTTATTGACACTGGTTGATTTGAAAGAAAACAAATATTGCTGAAGTACCCCTTTAAGATTGTCCTTGTTGCCCATAGCAGCCAATCACAGCTCAGCTTTCATTTTCCTGGAGCAATATGAGAAATGAAAGCTGAGCTGTGATTGGTTGCTATGGGCAACAAGGAGAGTCTAAAGGTCCTATTACACCAAAAGATGTCTGACAGATTATCCAGCCAAAGCCAGGAATGGATTTAAAAAGAGGAGAAATTTCAGTCTTATCTTTATGACCTGTTCTCTGTTTATAGTCCGTTCCTGGCTTTGGCTGAAAAAATCAGTCAGATAATCTGTCAGACATCTTTTAGTGTAATAGGGGCCTTAATAAAGACAATAAACCGCCCCCCATGAGGCCTTGGATTTAAAGGGGTTATCCAGTTTTAGAAAGAGCACAACTATTGCCTTACAAATAACGCCACCCCTGTCCTCAGGTTGTGTGTGGTATTACAATTCAGCTATATTCACTTCAATGGAACAGAGCTGCAAAACCCACATTAAGACTGAGGACAGGGTTGGTGCTGTTTCTGGAAGAAAGCAGACATGTTTTAATAAGCCTGGATAACCCCTTTTATTATTAGCCAACTAACAGTTGTTTGGGGTACATGTTCTTTGTAGGGGACCGCCAAAGTACACTACATATGGACGGCGCCATCTTTTTTTTTTTTTTTGCACCCTTTATGCTCCAGTTTACCAAAATGGCCAATGAAATACATAAGACTTACCGTACCCCACGACTCCAATGACACCGATAATAAAAATCCAGAAAAATACCCCGGCGGTGAACCTCAGGAGTATGAGGAAGAGGAGGCTGATGACCATGGCAATGAAGAGCGCTCTAGGAGAAGAAGAAGAAAAAATAGGTATGATTTTTTTTTTTTTACAGCGCAAATTTGGTAAATTGTATGTTTGTTTAGAATTACGGCTGAAGGAAGGAGCGAGTCCACGGCACCTAAAAGATCCCTTATCGCTCGGGAGTAAATTAGATTATTTGCTCTTTGCCAAGTTGACATAATAAAAGCAGCAGATACGAGATCAAAACCAGGATCCTGAGAGACGCTGCCGGGCTGGAAACCATTAAGGCCGGATTGTGGCTTTTAACTCTTTAAGGTCTTGTTCATAGGGGGTTAAAGCGCGGCTGTTCTTAAAGGGGAAGTCCTGACAAAAGATCCGATTTGTGGATTTGGCCAGAACGCTCACATGGTCTGATTCCGCCATACACATGTCAGGCGACTAGTCTCTTATGTGTGTGGTTTGCTTAAAGGGGTAGTGCGGCGGTAAAGAATTATTGACAGAATAACACACATTAAAAAAGTTATACAACTTTGCTCAGCCAATCGTGGCTGAGCATCTGATGACGCTGAAGAGGGCGGCCGGCACTCAGGGCGCTCGGAGGGATTCGGCCCGGCCGTCCGAAGACGACATCGCAGACTGAAGATCGGAGACGAGTCGGCACGTGACAGGTATGTATAGCGCACCACACTTCCGGGTATACGGGTGGGGGTGGTGGAACACGGGGAAGGGGGCCATTCACAGACATAAATTACAAAGTTGTATAACTTTGCAATGTGTGTTATTCTGTCAATAATTCTTTACCGCCGCACTACCCCTTTAAAGGAATATTCCACTTTCATCAAATAAAAGTTATATTTTGTACAATAAGAAATTATACAATCTACAAACTACAATTCCCATCGTACCTGGACAGCCAAAGCTTTAGGCATCACCAGGCATGATGGGAATTGTAGTTTTGAAATCCAAGCAGCAGGCTGTGCATGTGTGCCACCGCTCCATTCAGTCTCTATTGGGCCTTCGGAGCTGCATTCGCCTAACTCTGGCCGCTCTATAGAGAATGCACCATCTAGCAAAGATTTGGGGTCCCTGTTCTCCAAGCAGGGGGTCCCAGCAGTCAGACCCCACCGGGATCTCTTAGTTATGCTGTATCCATGAATACTGTAAATAGGGAATAACTTGTCTAGATGGGGAGACCCCTTTAATTGTTTATTCCCATTGAAAAGAAAAATGTGTTAGTCAGTCTCAGGCTAGGTTCACACTATGTAAAAGTGACAGCCGTCTTTCATAACAACGGCCGTCATCGTGCAAAAAAACGTCCATCATTTAAAAAATGACTGACTTAATTTGTGCAATGACGGACGATATTATGAAACACGGCTGTCATTTTTACATAGTGTGAACCTAACATTACAGTCTTTTTTTACTGACTGCAGTGTTTGCAACATACGGTGAGATCATGTAAACCATTAAAAATTTAAATAAACATACAGTATATTGTAAATTTGTATTTAAAGGGCTTATGTGGGATTAGAATTTTTTTAAAAAAATAGCACCACCACTGTCCTCAGGTTGTGTGTGGTATTACATTACAGCTCCATTTACCTCAATGCAATCGAGCTGAAAAACCCCATAGCCAAATCGAGGACAAGGGGGTGCCATGTTTTTGCCCCTTTAAAGATGGGCACTCAGAGAATTTTTGCAGCTATAATATAGAACTTACATTAAAATCCAGTACCAGGAACTTGCATAGTCCTCAAAGATCTTCATCCCAATGGATCTGGCATCAAGGACAGCGTTTATCCCACTGGTGAGTAAAAATAAATCATAAAGTATTATTACATCCATGTTATTATATCACAGTTGCTATAGTGCGCACGGGCCGGGGTTATATGGTAAATTAGTACCGTACTAGAACAGCCAGGTTACGTCTATGCAACAAATGTTATATGGAGGAGGAGATCGCTGTTATTTGAGGTATCTGTTAGGAGTATGAAAAATAATAATTCATAGGGCCCTAATCAATCCAGACCTCTATAATATAATACTATATGTCTTATATAATTTGTAGCTCTCTTTGTTTCACCTTTCTTGTTTTTTTACCCTTGTTCCTTAGCCTGTAATCTTCTCATGGTTCCTCATGGGAGGGGCCTACAGCTAAGCATGGAGGCGGGGCTATTACAAAGCAGGTAGGACATCCTGGGATCACCTTCATATAGTCATTCTCATGGGTGGTCACAAGATTTCTAGGCAACCTGAACTATCACGGCCCACAGAATAAATTGAGAGGGAGCTGCAAGATACAGATACACTAAACTATTCTATAGTTCAATCTCTTCATATTGGACCACAACCCAATTTTGATGCCCATGGCTATGGCATTATGTCGGCATTGCAAATCCCTGGCATCTACCCCTCTATGGCTACCTTAGATCTGACTGTCCCCATTATTTAGAGCCCCGTTCTCTTAATGGCAGTATTTTATTCTGATCAAATCCTGACACCGTATGGAAACCCAATAGACCCCATAACGGTCAATGGGATCTCTCAGGATCCATCAGAACCTCTTGCTGTACAATCGACAGTCTGGCTCCATTTTTCAGTCTTGAATAGAGTCACTGAACAGATCCTCCAATGTGACTGAGGCTTTAGCTAAGCTATGTGGGTGCCTGAGCTATACTATGAACCCCTCAACCATGTAAGGATAAAGAAGGGGTATAATGTGAGAGTCCTGGACCCCAGTGCCAGGTAATAAATATACCGACATAGGGGGGAGATTTATCAAACATGGTGTAAAGTGAAACTGGCTCAGTCGCCCCTAGCAACCAATCAGATTCCACCTTTTATTCCTCACAGACTTTTTGAAAAATGGAATCTGATTGGTTGCTAGGGGCAACTGAGCCAGTTTCACTTTACACCATGTTTGATAAATCTCCCCCATAGTGTTTTTTTTACTGACTGACACTTGGGCCGCCTTAGGCACCAGGATCAGAATAGGACATCTACCTCTGAGACCCCTCTATAGACCCTCGTAGAGATCATGCATTGGAGCCCAATAACTTCAACCTCTGCCCGCTAAATGCTGTATACATTGCATAAATGATAATTGATTAGGGCCCATGATATAGTATATACCTGCCACACGCTAAGGGAGAAGTGATTTTATAGGCCTGGATGTACTCCGCCTGTAAAATGTCTGTCTCCCCTGTGTGTGACTGACAGGAGCACCCCAAATTCCAACATGCCCAATGCTAACACAATGGCCTAAAATAAAAATAAAAAAGTAATAAATTATGTCATGCGTAGCAGCAGCCTAGGCGTTACCCCCTGCGGTGATAGATGTGTCTCCTCGGGGAGGGGTCACCACATCATCGCCTTTATTAATAGGTTAAAATCAGATGGCGTGTCATAGTCATGTGTTCAGTGCTGGCTTCCATGCATCGTCTATGTATTCAGCTCTAGAACATAGCAATATCTGCGCAAGGCTGGAATTACAATGAGGCATCATTGGCCTAAGCCTAAGACTGAGAGGCGGCTTTTCTATACATAACATATGTGGGAGTGGAATAATGTAGGTTGTAGTCCTATAACCTGCTCTGACCTGCATCCATCCTGCAATATAATATGGAAACATTAACATAATAGATCATTTCTACTTAATTTTGTACTTTTTTTTGTACAAGAATTTACAAGAAAATATGGTCATAGTTACCAGTGCCAAATGTTGGGATCCTAGCCCTGCTATCTGTTTATTAGAGAATATGTTCCCTTATATAAAGATAACTTCCCCCCTATTGAGTATATACACTTCTATTCCCTTATACACCTAAAAATAAGAGACAGAAATGGCACAATGTGAACTTTACATGGTTGCGCCATTTCTAGTCTTGTGACTGCATTATACTAAAGGAACCTTTTAATATTATTTAACCCCTTTTAAGGGATACTCCTGTAAAAAAAAAAAAAAAAAATATATATATATATATATATATATATATATTTCAATTGGTGGCAGAAAGTTATACAGATTTGTAATTTACTTCTATTTAAAAATATCAAGTCTTCCAGTACTTATCAGCTGCTGTATGTCCTGCAGGAAGTGATGTATTCTCTCCAGTCTGACACAGTGCTCTCTGCTGCCACCTCTGTCCATGTCAGGAACTGTCCAGTAGCAAATCCCCATACAAAACTCTCCTGCTCTGGACAGTTCCTGACATGGACAGAGGTGGCAGCAGAGAGCGCTGTGTCAGACTGGAGAGAATACACCACTTCCTGCAGGACATAAAGCAACTGATAAGTACTGGAAGACTGGAGATTTTTAAATAGAAGTATTTTACAAATCTGTATAACTTTCTGACACCAGGTGATTTGAAAACAATTTTTTTTTTACTGGAGTACCCCTTTAAGAAAATACCCCTTAAAATGAAAAGTGCAGGGACTACGTGTGTCCATCACAACCCCCCTGAAATTCTACACATTACTTCATACATTCCCAGCAATGATTAACTATCTTCATCTCCTGACCTGGCTCATTCGGCCTTATTCCAAGTGGCGTATTAATCTCAAGTGTCAGTATTGCTTTGTTCTAGCTGAACATGTACAAGCCATACACAAAACGTTAGGAAATGGGATTTTTAACCTTGTAGTTCCATGTTGAATGGTTGTTACATGGCTATAAAACAAAATAAAAGCTGTTATGAGGATGAAATAAACCAAGAGTAGACGTCCGACAGAGCCTGCAAGTATACAACATGGAGGAAGAATATCTACAGTGTCAGTGATACCGTGCAGGACGCCATATAGGTTACTAGTAAGAATATAATACTACCATAGTGCCTGGTCTGCTGTACAGGACTCCATATGGGTTACCAGTAAGAATATAATACTATTATAGTGCCTGGTCTACTGTACAGGATGCCATATAGGTTACTAGTAAGAATATAATACTATTATAGTGTCTGGTCTGCTGTACATGACTCCATATGGGTTACCAGTAAGAATATAATACTATTATAGTGCCTGGTCTATTGTACAGGACTCCATATAAGTCACCCGTAAGAATATAATAGTATTATAGTGCCTGGTCTACTGTACAGGACTCCATATAGGTTACCAGTAAGAATATAATACTACCATAGTGTCTGGTCCACTGTACAGGACTCCATATAGGTTACCAGTAAGAATATATTACTATTATAGTGCCTGGTCTATTGTACAGGACTCTAAATAGGTTACCAGTAAGAATATAATAGTATTATAGTGCCTGGTCTACTGTACAGGACTCCATATAGGTTACCAGTAAGAATATAATACTACCATAGTGTCTGGTCTACTGTACAGGACTCCATATAGGTTACCAGTAAGAATATAATACTACATACTGTCTGGTCTACTGTACCGGACTCCATACAGGTTACCAGTAAGAATATTATAGTATTATAGTGCCTGGTCTATTGTTCATGGCTGCATTCTGAAGTTTGATTATGGAGATGACTGGACTTTCTGGAGTTCTGTTCTTGACACCAGTACTATGCAAGGCTCAAATCTTTTTTATATAGCCACATTCCCATTCTGGAGACTGGTATAACGTGTCAAGCACTCGAATAAGGAGGCTGGATAGTAAAGAAATATTACATAGCTTATGAAGACTATTATACTATGAGAAGAACTCCATTATTGAGAATAGTATATTGGGGGACATTTTATTAACACCAGCATAGCCATACGCCGCTTTTAAATTAGGCCCGGTTCCCATTCACCCCACTGGATTTACTATGAGGCGCAGGCCGGAGCAGGTATCGATTACTGCCATGATTTACGTCTGTTTCTATGCATCAATCATTATAAATTAGGCGTGGAAGAGGCCATGTCTTCTCTCACCCCCATTTACTCATCAGGCAAGTGAGCCACACGCCCCAGAAAACTGGGTGGTTTGCGCAAAAATCTCTGTCTTTTTTTTGGTGTACGCCAGGGGCACCAATGGTAAATGTGCCCCATTGTGTGTAGGTTTCCATTGGAGACTTCTGAACTGTGAAGATATCCACCATTGAGATGACGAAGCGTTGTAGGGTTCTTCTCTGGACTCCTGTATACTGTCTGCAGAACGCCAAACTCCTAAATAACCAGTATATCTGTTCTAGAGTCTGAGAGGCTACTGTGAGGAGATCCATAATGAAGATGGATAAACGTTCCCGAGTGTTTACTGTCTGCAAAACTCCAACTAGACCAAATAGACTGTTGTAGTGTGTGCAACCGAAGAAGGTAAGTGTCCACAGCTTCTTAAAATGTAAGGTTCTTTATTTTAGCATCAAAAAATAAAAAGCAAAACAACAAAGTGAACAGTGAGTGAAAAATTAGTAAATATACAGTAAATCTGATTTATAGTTCAGACCTCTTGGGAATCTTGTATCCAATAGGAGAATCCACAGGGCTTCTCGTTTGCGTAGTAGGGAGGTCCAATTACCTCCTCTCCTGGGTTGTTTAACCCTTTCTATAGCGCTTATACGGAGACTATTTATGTTACCAGCATGGCAATCTACAAAATGTTTGGCTAAACCTGATAGCGATCTGCTTGATCTACCGAGAGTATGCGACCTTATGTCCGTTATGTGTTCCCCCAATCGGATCTTAAGTTTTCGTGTGCTAGAACCCACATATTGAACCAGTGGCGGATTATAATGTGGGCGGTTTGGGAGCCTGAGGCTCCGGGGGGGCCCATGCCACGCCGCCCACATTATAATGCCGCCCGGGAGCCCCCCTTTCCCCCGCCACTGCAGGCTCTTGTGACCGCAAGAATTGTTTCGCTTGCGTTTACAAGAGTCTCCGGCTGCCTCCGGCTGATGCGCGGCTGCCGGGGGTGTCCCGTCCTCTCCCCGGCAGCGCGCGCATCACACAACTCCTAGTGCCGCCTGGGGCCCTGACTTCCGGTACTGGGAGCGCACGTACCAGAAGTCAGGGCCCAGGTGCCACTAGGAGCTGTGTGATGCGCGCGCTGCCGGGGAGAGGACGGGACACCCCCGGCAGCCGCGCATCAGCCGGAGGCTGCAGAAGGAGAGAGGATCGACGGGGGAACGTAGGGTAGGTGAGTTGTATTTTGTTATTTTTGTGTTATTTACTGATGGGGGGGGGGGGGCATCTATAAAGGGGAGAAGAGGGGGGGACCATCTATAAAGGGGGGAAAGAGGGGGACCATCTATAAAGGGAGGGGGGAAAGGGGGACCATCTATAAAGGGAGGGGGGAGAGGGGGACCATCTATAAAGGGGGGAAAGAGGGGGGCCATCAATAAAGGGGGGAAAGAGGGGGGCCATCTATAAGGGAGGGGGGAGAGGGGGACCATCTATAAGGGAGGGGGGGAGAGGGGGACCATCTATAAAGGGGGGAAAGAGGGGGACCATCTATAAAGGGGGGAAGAGGGGGGCCATCTATAAGGGAGGGGGGGAGAGGGGGACCATCTATAAGGGAGGGGGGGAGAGGGGGACCATCTATAAGGGAGGGGGGGAGAGGGGGACCATCTATAAAGGGGGGAAAGAGGGGGACCATCTATAAAGGGAGGGGGGAGAGGGGGACCATCTATAAAGGGGGGATAGAGGGGGACCATCTATAAGGGAGGGGGGATAAGGGGGACCATCTATAAAGGGAGGGGGAGAGGGGGACCATCTATAAAGGGGGGATAGAGGGGGGCCATCTATAAGGGAGGGGGGATAAGGGGGACCATCTATAAAGGGAGGGGGGAGAGGGGGACCATCTATAAAGGGGGGGAAAGAGGGGGACCATCTATAAAGGGAGGGGGGAGAGGGGGACCATCTATAAAGGGAGGGGGGAGAGGGGGACCATCTATAAAGGGGGGAAAGAGGGGGACCATCTATAAGGGAGGGGGGAGAGGGGGACCATCTATAAGGGAGGGGGGAGAGGGGGACCATCTATAAGGGAGGGGGGAGCGGGGGACCATCTATAAAGGGAGGGGGGAGAGGGGGACCATCTATAAGGGAGGGGGGAGAGGGGGACCATCTATAAGGGGGGAAAGAGGGGGACCATCTATAAGGGAGGGGGGAGAGGGGGACCATCTATAAAGGGGGAAAGAGGGGGACCATCTATAATGTGAGGGGGAGAGGGGGACCATCTATAAAGGGGGGAAAGAGGGGGACCATCTATAAGGGAGGGGGGAAGAGGGGGACCATCTATAAGGGAGGGGGAGAGGGGGGCCATCTATAAAGGGGGGAAAGAGGGGGACCATCTATAAAGGGGGGAAAGAGGGGGACCATCTATAAGGGAGGGGGAGAGGGGGACCATCTATAAGGGAGGGGGGAGAGGGGGACATCTATAAGGGAGGGGGGAGAGGGGGACCATCTATAAGGGAGGGGGGAGAGGGGGACCATCTATAAGGGGGGGAAGAGGGGGACCATCTATAGAGGGGGAAAGAGGGGGAACATCTATAAGGGGGGAAAGAGGGGGACCATCTATAGAGGGGGAAAGAGGGGGACCATATATAAAGGGGGAAAGAGGGGGACCATGTATAAAGGGGGAAAGAGGGGGACCATGTATAAGGGGGTAAAGAGGGGGGACCATCTATAAGGGGGGAAAGAGGGGGACCATCTATAAAGGGGGACCATCTCCTATAGGATTAGCACCCTCCTCTCCTGACATCCTCTGTGCTGCTGGGAACTCTCCTATAGGATTAGCACCCTCCTCTCCTGACATCCTCTGTGCTGCTGGGACCTCCCCTATAGATCAGCACCCTCCTCTCCTGACATCCTCTGTGCTGCTGGGCGCTGCGACCTCCCCTATAAGACCAGCACCCTCCTCTCCTGACATCCTCTGTGCTGCTCGGACCTCTCCTATAGATCAGCACCCTCCTCTCCTGACATCCTCTGTGCTGCTGTGGCCTCCCCCATAGATCAGCACCCTCTTCTCCTGACATCCTCTGTGCTGCTCGGACCTCTCCTATAAGATCAGCACCCTCCTCTCCTGACATCCTCTGTGCTGCTGTGACCTCTCCTATAAGATCAGCACCCTCCTCTCCTGACATCCTCTGTGCTGCTGTGACCTTGGGGGGGGAGGCAACATCAAGGGACCAGGTGAGGTGGCAATATGTTTATTGGGGGCAGTGGAGGTGGGGTGGGCAATGCTGGGCAATGCTTACTGGGGGTAGCAGCAAGGGACCAAACATTATGTTTATTGGGGCCAGCAGGGAGGGGAGGCAGGCAATGTTTATTGGGGACAGTGGGGGGGGGGGGGGGCGCAGTAGCGGATTATAATGTGGGCGAATTGACTTGTGGGGGGGGGGCAGGTTTGGTGGACAGCCCGGGGCCCAGGGTACATTTAATCCGCAACTGTATTGAACATTACAGATGTTACAGTGTGCTACATATACAACATGGGTAGTATTACAATTAATAAAAGACTTAATTGTATAGTTGCGACCTGTACTGCATGAGGTTATAGTGTGACTTTTTTCCGTGAACTGGCAGAGGCCGCATTGCGGTACCGCACATCTAAAAAATCCTTGTACCGAGAGCCAATTTTGTGCTCTTTTGTCAGATTCACTGGATGAAACATCACTAGGTGCTAGCAAATTGCCCAACGTTAAACCACGTCGTGCTACACACCTGATGCCTGCATTGAGGGCTAATTCACATTTCTTATCATGGTAGAGAAGGGGAAGATATCAATTCACAATTTTACATATGTCTTGGAATTGGGGACTGTATCTAGTGGAAAAGACTATTGGGTTTTGTGAAGGCTGATTGGCTTGGAAGCTGTTCACATTACGGTTTAGTGTATCGTGTCTGTCCTGTAAATGGAAGAAACGGTCCCTTCTTTCTGCTATGCCCCTCGCTCTGTTGATTACATGGTGTCTATACCCTCTGAGCACAAGGCGATGGGTAAGTTGTTCTGCCTGATGTAAATAGACATCTTTATCTGTGCAATTGCGTATAAGGCGAATGAACTCTCCTATTGGCAAGTTTCTGGTAACGTGTCACTTATATTCCTTTGTGAAGTATGTATGTTATGTATATTTTGTATATTTTGTAAGCTAATCATGTGATTTAACTGACGAGAGATTTCCCCTCCTGTTGAGGGGCGTTCCCTATCTCATTTGCATCACATGCGGCAAAATAAAAACTTGTTATTCATGCTTTCACATTGCCATGATTAAGAGGTAGAGCCTCGCAACGCGTCAGCGTTTTTTAGCTCACTGTTCACTTTGTTGTTTTGCTTTTTATGTTTTGATGCTAAAATAAAAAACCTTACATTTTAAGAAGCTGTGGACACCTACCTTCTTCGGCTGCCTTACGGGTTGTGGCCCGCAATATGTTTTTTCCACGTGCTTCGGGATACCACTGCCAACTGAGTTAACCACTACAGCAATTTTGGTGAGGTGAGGGTAGTATACTGTGTGCCGGACTCCATTCTGGAAGAGATCCCACCAAGGAGATGTTCTAGACTCCTAAACTGTGTATAATCTGTGACTTCCAGATTGTATGAGCCCCATGAGCAAGGTGACCAGGCCTTATAAACCATAAGGTGGTCCATTCTAGAGGTTACATCTATTCTGGAGACTTCTAGACTGTGTCCCATATGGGAAATCACTAAACAGAACTATAGTAGAGTCAGTGATGCCTGATGTATGTATGTTCTAAGACCGGTCAATGTCTTGAACCCCGAAGAGTCTTCTAAGAGTCACATTATTCCAAAATGTAGAAAAGAACTGCACAATATAGCAGCATGGGGGCACTGACCCTGCAGAAGAGTCAGCATCACCACGGGGCTGCAGAAAACCAACCAATGACCCGGTGCTGCCGACAACTCTGCAGTATGAATGTATCATTGTTCCTTGATGTCAAGTATCTAAAAGAATATTTTGCATACCTAACAAACAAGGGGCTCGGATCCCCCCCCCCCCCCCACAGGCTGCATGGGTCCAAAGAACATGTGACAACGCATTGTCCTCAGGGGAGAGGAATGAATTATTGTTCTTACTTAGCCGCTTCTCTCAGATCGGTGACGTTCCTCATTTGTCCGCTTCCATCTTTAAAGAGCGTCTTATTGGCCACAGTCAGGATGCCGTTCCTGGTGGAAAAGTCTGGGAAGCATCGCTGCAGGACTGGGAGGAAGAGCAAGAAATTCTATTATCTGCAAGTGATATCGCGGCGGCAAGACTATGGAGCTGACCATGCAGAGAATGAAGGCAATATTACACAATTATAATTTAAAAATGTGCTATAACGACCAAAAATGAGCAATTATCTGCCATGTAATAACACCCAATGAGCCAAGGGCAAATAAAAACTCGTTAATCGTTGTCCAAAAATCATCATTAGTAGTTTGACGATAATTTGTTTGTCTAAAAGGTCGTTTGCGGGTAAAACATGCTGTGTGGGTGTCCTGAGGAACGATTAGCAATCGCTCATAACAGTAATCGGTGACTGTAATATCCTCAGAATCATTTGATACTAAATCGCTAGTTTTCACGATTATCGATTTGCGTATTACGGCCTTTACTCTTACTGGTATGAATCACTATGATAATGACAAGGTAGATAGTTGATAGATGAATAGGAGATAGATAGATAGATAGATAGATAGATAGATAGATAGATAGATAGGAGATAGATAGATAGATAGGAGATAGATAGATAGATAGATAGGAGATAGATAGATAGATAGATAGATAGATAGATAGATAGATAGGAGATAGATAGATAGTAGATGGATAGATAGATAGATAGATAGGAGATAGATAGATAATAGATAGATAAATGATATATAGATAGATAAATGATAGATAGATAGATAATAGATAATAGACAGATAGATAGATAGATAGATAATAGATAATAGACAGATAGATAGATAGATAGATAAATAATAAACAGATAGATAGATAGATAGAAGGGAGATAGATAGATAGATGTATTATCTCATGAAACGTACACGGCCTGCTGGGAGTGAGCATAGCTGGGCAGTCTTCATCCCGTAGAACTTCTGTAATAGACTGAGATAATCACAGATCAGGTAAAACATCTTCATGCATGGAACCTACAGATGGCTACGAGAAGTCTCTTCATCAGTATGTGAGTGTGACTGCATGACCCAACCCAAGGCATTATATATAGGGACCATTACAGGCCTATTGCACAGTACAGTATAGTGACATTAGAGAGTAAAGGTCGATATAAGACTATTACAGAGTGCAGCATAGGGGCATAAAAGAGTAAAGGTCGTTATAAGACTATTACAGAGTGCAGCATAGGGGCATAAGAGAGTAAAGGTCGTTATAAGACTATTACAGAGTGCAGCATAGGGGCATAAGAGAGAAAAGGTCGTTATAAGACTATTACAGAGTGCAGCATAGGGGCATAAGAGAGTAAAGGTCGTTATAAGACTATTACAGAGTGCAGCATAGGGGCATAAGAGAGTAAAGGTCAATATTAGACTAGAGAAGGGAACGGAGTGTAATGCAGGCAGCTTAGCGCTCAGCAGATTGATGACACTATATGTGTAGTCACTGTATGATGATTAGAGTCCTGGAGCTTATATCAGGGTGCGGAGTCATCTGCAGAACACAGGCTATAACATTATATAGCCACTCACCTTTCTGGGGTTATTAAACCCTGGTTTACAGAACTGCCTGTAGTATTCCCAGTAGCTGTTGTTATTCCAGTTGGCTTGCATGTCCAGGTATGTGGCAAATCTGTCCGGGCATTTGGAAACACAAAGCTGGAAACAAAAGGCAACTATTAGCCCAATAACAATAAATGACATCATTCTTCTTGAGAATAGAGCGTATCCATTAACACTGGTGACATTCTGCCCCCCTATTTGCAAGCGAAATGGTAACACCCAGTTGTCAGTTTATTCATTATTTTCAGGAGGGGGGAGGGAGTTGGTCTCACCTGGGTGGTAGGGCACTGCAGGTTTATAAGCACCACTGGACTGGCACATGACAGAATATTAAAATACATTAAGACGGTTTTATTCCTAAAAGAGAAAGGAGAGCATAATGGTTACTGTATGTACAGAGAAGGAGAATGAAGCAGCCCCCTCTCCCCTCTCACAGCAGAAAGTCTCAGCACAATCTCTAGGTATCAGCAGGTCTCAATCCTACTGTACCAGGCGTCACCTCCTTCACTCTTTCATCTTGGTGGACTGCTGACTCCTAATAACAGACATACATACATACATACAGGGATCGATGGAAGTAACAGTGAGCTATGGGTGTTGCGGCACTTACTCATTTACAGTCCCTTTTTGTCCGCAGAACTGCCCGTAGCTGTCTGTTGCATACACAATCTTCCTAGGATCACCATGAATCCAAGCTAAAAGATGGAATAAAAAAACTGTAACTGTACATATTAATAAAACTCCTTTTATGACATGCTTTAAAGTGACACTTTTTGCATTTTTCATACCTTATTTTATATCATACGTCATGGTGCTTGTTTCAGCAAAAAGTGATCCTTTATCAGCTGAAGATTGTGCCACCTGGGCGGGGCTTCACGTCCAAAGCACCACAATGGCACAGCAAATCCCACCCCTCTGTGACATCATTGCCGCCTAGGCCCCACCCCCTCGATGGCCATTGGAACGGGCTGGTCTAAAGGTCTAGGCCCCACCCCCTCAAGGCCAGCCCATACCAATGACTGCAGAGGGGGTGGGGCCTATGCACCGATGAAATTGCAGAGGGGTGGGGTCTACAGCGCTGTTGTGGGCGGGGCTAAGTGGCGCTGCACCCATGAAGCCCCTCCCACATGGCACAATCCACAGATGATAAAAGATCACTTTTTACTGGAACAAACACCATGACGTATGATGACCATTTACGCCTGTGAAGAGAAATCAGAATGCAAAAGGGTCACTTTAAAGGGAACAACCAATTGTTTAAATCACGTTTTTTTATGTTAAAGTGAATCTATCAGCACCATGTCGCACACTGACCTTTTGGTGAGAAAAAAAGGTGTGAAAGCCACTTTTGTTATTCTTATCTGTCAGATATGCAGAGAAAACCTTATGCACTGTGTCCTGATGTTGTCACAAAAGAGAGAGCACACTTTCCTACAATCCCCCTTATGTCATGTGCAGTGGAGACCAACTGCTAATACTAATAGGACAGATAAGGAGATTGTTGTTGAGCTGAGCATGGGTGACCACCTTAGTGGATGCCTAAAGGTCATAACCAAGGGTTATATATATCTCTCAAATATATCTATATATCTCTCAAACAGGGCATTTTAAGAAACATTTTATATACATTTCAGTTCACATAATGAAATTCAAAGTCCTAATCATCACGACAGAGTCACGAGGAAGGGAGTCCTTTACCTTTTATCTTTCCAATGCAACTCCGCATAAAATACAAGTTCATAATAGATCTTAAAAGAAACTCCGACTGTTTTATGCATACAGCTCCTATGCACAACTCCAAGGTTCCAGACAAATAAACCTTGTTGTCTCATCCTGGAATCATACCCCTTTCTTTTTGGTTATCTGCCAAATGTATGAAGTAGGGGACAGAAGGATGAGAGTGTGACGGCAGGATCAGACTACATGTTTGTAGTCTGTTGCCATGGAGACACATAGGTCAGAACAGGAGCTACTGGCAAGTAATATTTTTATTTCAAAGTAAATCAGACCTATGTAAAAAAAAAAAATGTTCGCAGTACCTTATTGGCTCCGGGATCCTGGTCATGCGGTCCTCTCTTTTCAAAACGCCACCTGGTTCCCGCTCTTGGCGCCATTTTGTTCTTGTGCATAAGTTGGCTCTATGCACTGGAGATGGGCCCGGTGCTCCCAGTGTGACAATATCCCCACCCCTCTTTGACGTGGCTCCATTAGAATCAAGCAAGGGGAGGGGATATTGTCACACTGGGGGCACCAGGCCCATCTCTAATGCATAGTGCCAACTGGTGCACAAGAACAAAACGGCGTCGATAAGGTACCTACCTACTTTTTTAAACATAGTTTAATGGTACATTTGCTTTAAGTGCACTGGAATAATAAATAATGGACCTTCCCTTTAAGAAAAGTGCACAGATCAGAGTAAGAATTATCTGCCATGTTGTAGAGTAAATTACTAGCGGGCGGCATCGCGCTCATCTCATAACCTACCCCCCCCCCCCCCCCCCCCCCAGCCCATGTCTACATTCATTTTTCTGACTAAATTCACTGCAGAGCCGAACACTATGTAAATATCTCCAGAAAGTGACAGATGCAGAATGTGGCGACATTTACCATGTTCTTTCTAATGAAATAACATCTATTTGTTCCATCTATTGTTGTCGGTGAATCACTGTTATGTGACACATCTGTACGGTTTTATTAGAGGGAACATGATGAATGTGTCATATCTGTTGTGTTCTATCAGAGGGCGGCCGGAGGGGGTCAGTCACTACACAGGCTGAACCTATAATGGATATACAGGCAGCGTTCTGTCATGTGGGATAGCTATGGTCATGTGGGGAGGGATCTGTCTGGGTCCAGAGGTGAGGGTGAAATGGCGGTATATAAAGAGAGAGCGATAGGAAGAGGTGTAGTAACAGTGGAGATGGTGGGAGTATTATAACACAGGGAGTGGGGAGATGATGGGAGTATTATAATACAGGGAGTGGGGAGATGAGGGGAGTATTATAATACAGGGATCGAGGAGATGATGGGAGTATTATAATACAGGGAGTGGGGAGATGATGGGAGTATTATAACACAGGGAGTGAGGAAATGATGGGAGTATTATAACACAGGGAGCGAGGAGATGGTGGGAGTATTATAACACAGGGAGTGAGGAGATGATGGGAGTATTATAATACAGGGAGTGAGGAGATGAGGGGAGTATTATAATACAGGGAGTGAGGAGATGATGGGAGTATTATAATACAGGGAGTGAGGAGATGATGGGAGTATTAAAATACAGGGAGTGAGGAGATGATGGGAGTATTATAATACAGGGAGCGAGGAGATGATGGGAGTATTATAATACAGGGAGTGGGGAGATGATGGGAGTATTATAATACAGGGAGTGAGGAGATGATGGGAGTATTGTAATACAGGGAGTGAGGAGATGAGGGGAGTATTATAATACAGGGAGTGAGGAGATGATGGGAGTATTGTAATAGAGGAGTGGGGAGATGATGGGAGTATTATAATACAGGGAGTGAGGAGATGATAGGAGCATTATAATACAGGGAGTGAGGAGATGATGGGAGTATTATAATACAGGGAGCGAGGAGATGATGGGAGTATTATAATACAGGGAGCGAGGAGATGATGGGAGTATTATAATAGAGGAGTGATGAGATGATGGGAGTATTATAATACAGGGAGTGAGGAGATGATGGGAGTATTATAATACAGGGAGTGAGGAGATGAGTGGAGTATTATAATACAGGGAGCGAGGAGATGATGGGAGTATTATAACACAGGGAGTGAGGAGATGATGGGAGTATCATAATGCAGGGAGTGAGGAGATGAGTGGAGTATTGTAATACAGGGAGTGAGTAGATGAGTGGAGTATTATAATAGAGGAGTGATGAGATGAGTGGAGTATTTTAAAACAGGGAGTGAGGAGATGATGGGAGTATTATAATACAGGGAGTGAGGAGATGATGGGAGTATTATAATAGAGGAGTGATGAGATAAGTGGAGTATTATAATACAGGAAGTGAGGAGATGATGGGAGTATTATAATACAGGGAGCGAGGAGATGATGGGAGTATTATAATACAGGGAGCGAGGAGATGATGGGAGTATTATAATACAAGGAGCGAGGAGATGATGGGAGTATTATAATACAGGGAGCGAGGAGATGATGGGAGTATTATAATACAGGGAGCGAGGAGATGAGTGGAGTATTATAATAGAGGAGTGATGAGATGAGTGGAGTATTATAATGCAGGGAGTGAGGAGATGATGGGAGTATTATAATACAGGGAGCGAGGAGATGATGGGAGTATTATAACACAGGGAGCGAGGAGATGATGGGAGTATTATAATAGAGGAGTGATGAGATGAGTGGAGTATTATAACACAGGGAGTGAGGAGATGAGGGGAGTATTATAATACAGGGAGCGAGGAGATGATGGGAGTATTATAATACAGGGAGCGAGGAGATGAGTGGAGTATTATAATAGAGGAGTGATGAGATGAGTGGAGTATTATAATGCAGGGAGTGAGGAGATGATGGGAGTATTATAATACAGGGAGCGAGGAGATGATGGGAGTATTATAACACAGGGAGCGAGGAGATGATGGGAGTATTATAATAGAGGAGTGATGAGATGAGTGGAGTATTATAACACAGGGAGTGAGGAGATGATGGGAGTATTATAATACAGGGAGCGAGGAGATGATGGGAGTATTATAATACAGGGAGCGAGGAGATGATGGGAGTATTATAACACAGGGAGTGAGGAGATGATGGGAGTATTATAATGCAGGGAGTGAGGAGATGAGTGGAGTATTAGAATACAGGGAGCGAGGAGATGATGGGAGTATTATAATACAGGGAAGTATTATAATACAGGGAATAAAGATTATGATACACTGCGGGAGATTTATCAAAGGGTGTAAAACTTAGACTGGTGCAAACTGCCCCCAGCAACCAATCACAGCTCAGCTTCCAGCTCTGGTGAAAGGAAAGAGGAGCTGTGATTGGTTGCTGGGGGCAGTTAGCACCAGTCTAAGTTTTACACACTTTGATAAATCTCCCCCAGTGAGTCTATAATCATATGTCCGTAGTGCCGTCTGCAATTCGCGGTCCACTACATTACAGACAATGACTCGTTACGCAATTGCATGTCCTATCTTTTTGCAACACGGATGACAGACACAAAAATTGTGCATGTGTGAATAGGCACATAGAAACCTATGGACCCTAAATTTTGCAGACGTGTGAATGAGGCATGAGGGAATGAGGGGAGTGAAAATATTATAAGATGGTGAAGGAATTATGAGAGCCGGAGTATTATAACACAGTTAGAAGATGATAAGAGTGGGAGTATTATAACGCAGGGAGGGTAGGAGTATTCTAATAATAAAAAAAGGATGACAAGTAAGGGAGTTTTATAATGTGATAAGAAAATAATGAGAATGGGAGTATTATAAGACAATGAAGGAATGAAGAAAGTGAAGGCATGAGGAGAGTGGTAGTATTATAACACACTGAGTGTGGAGTATAACACGGTGCGGTGTAGGTATAGGGGGTGCAGAGGTGGCGGTCACAGCCTGGTACCCTGGGGGTCCACTGGCCCTCACCCCCATAGGAAGTCTTTAGTATTTTACATGGCACACGTGAGGTCCGGGCCTGTTGAGAATGTTGAGCCCTTATAACACAGTATGATGAGAACAAGGAGCATTAAAGTACAGTAAGGGAGAGAATGTAACTGCAGGGGTTAATCTCCGCATCTATGGCCGCCTATAGTAACTACAGGCGTCTCCTAACCATTATCTTCCTTATCTTGGCCATACGTTCAGACCGCAGACTATCGCTGCCAAGTGACGGCCTGTCTGCAATTTAATAAAGCATATTAGCGGAGAACACGGCAGCTGGCTAGCGGCCGAGTGCTGACGGTGGTCAGCCTAGAAAACACCACCTGCTCCATATCAGATTATTAGCCATTAGATACGATTGCTTTATAAAGGATTGCATTATCTTATAATCACCGCTTATGGCAAAGCTTCAAGGTTACTGCAGCTACTGTCCCTGGATGGGGCTCAGACATAGGGGGCGCTAGGGATATCAGAAGATCGGAAAAACATGGCTATACCTATCTATGGCTTGTATATGATATTACATCTCAGCTCTATTGAAGTGAATAGGGGTGAGCTGTAATACCACTCACAAACTGTAGGCAGGTGTGGCGCTGTTTTTGGAAGAAAGCAGCTATGTTTCTCCAATCCTAAACAATCTCTACAATGTACTATATAACATTCATTATAGGCAGGACATGAAAGGAGATATATATATATATATATATATATATATATATATATATATATATATATATATATGAGACTTACCAACGATGCCTAGTGCAATGTAACCTAGAATGACTACCACAAAAATGATGCAGCAAAGGACATCCGTGCAGTGTCTGAAAAAAAGGATAATATAAATATTACTATTAGAGTAATGCATTTAAAGGAAACAAAATTGTTATTTTTACATTTTTTTATTTTATACCAGTCCTTAAAAGAAAATTTAGTAAAAGTATCTGCCATATGCAAAACACTTTCTTTCATATGCAGTGGGCAAATTTGGCAGTTTATGTTATAGATGTTATAGAGGTTATCGAGGCCGCTGCTGGGGGCGCTATTGCATTGAAGTTTATGGAAAGTTTAATGGTAAAAACTGGTATTGCAATTAAAAGAAATAAAATCTGAATCTTGTCACATCACGTAACATTGTGGTGCTGGTTATCATTTAGATTTAACAAACAAACCTCATCAATTTCCTATGTTATCAATATGTTAGAGATTTTATTTTACAGCTTTTTTAGCTATTATAGCCAGAAGAGATGGTTGTAGCTGACATCTGGCTTCTTTTTGTATAACAAACGGTATGCCTCTATGCCACATGAGAAGTTACTTGAGGCCTAGGAAAACTGGGATATTTTTCTCTACAGAGATCTGGATCCATGTGATCGGGCTATTATTCTTTGCAGACATCTGGATCTATCTGACCGACCATGTTTTTCCACAGAGATCTGGATCCATCTGACTAGGCCACATTTCTTCACAGAGATCTGGATCTATCTGACCGGCCATGTTTCTCCACAAAGATCTGGATCCATCTGACAGGCCATGTTTTTCCAAAGAGATCTGGATTTATCTCACCGAGCTATGTTTCTCAACAGAGATCTGGATTCATGTGATTATGCTTTGATTCTTTACAAAGATCTGGATACATCCGACCGACCGTGTTTCTTCACAAAGATCTGGATCCATCTGACCGACCATGTTTCTCTACAGAGATCTGGATCCATCTGACCAGGCCATGTTTCTCCACAGAGATCTGGATCTATCTGACCAGCCATGTTTCTCCACATAGATCTGGATCTATCTCACCGAGCTATGTTTCTCCACAAAGATCTGGATCCATCTGACCGTCCATGTTTCTCTACGGAGATCTGGATCCATCTAACCAGCCATGTTTCTCCACAGAGATCTGGATCTATCTGACCGGCTACATTTCTCCACAAAGATCTGGATCCATCTGACCGACCATGTTGTTCCAAAGAGATCTGGATTTATCTCACTGAGCTATGTTTCTCCACAGAGATCTGGATTCATGTGATTATGCTTTGATTCTTCACAAAGATCTGGATCCCTCTGACCGACCATGTTTCTCTACGGAGATCTGGATCCATCTAACCAGCCATGTTTCTCCACAGAGATCTGGATCTATCTGACCGGCTACGTTTCTCCACAAAGATCTGGATCCATCTGACCGACCATGTTGTTCCAAAGAGATCTGGATTTATCTCACCGAGCTATGTTTCTCCACAGAGATCTGGATTCATGTGATTATGCTTTGATTCTTTACAAAGATCTGGATCCATCTGACCGGCCATGTTTTTCCACAAAGATCTGAATCCATCTGACCAGGCAATGTTTTTCCACAGAGATCTGGATCCACCTGAAGGGCCATGTTTCTCCACAGAGATCTGGATCTATCTGACCGGACATGTTTGTTTAAATTTTTGCTTTCTGGAGTCTCTTCTTTGTGTTCCAGATAACAATTGCCCAGGAGATGGTCATCTACAGTTGTATCTTATCCATGATGAGGTGCAACAAGTTCCTTGCTCCGATCAATCACTTGGATACGTGCCGGATATGTGTTGACTGCAGTCTCCTGACTGTGCCCCATCTCTTCTTTAGAATGATTCCCGACATGTTTCCATTCACAGGATCCCTTTTCACTCACAAGATTGGCAGTACAATCTCAGCCCCAGCTAGTCAAGCCCCACTAACCAGGCCCGGATCACTGGATTATCTGACTTTTGAATACAGCACTTGGCAATGTTCCCATAGAGAATGAATGGAGCGATGGCCAAGCACACATGCTACTAATTCATTTACTCAGGGGACAATAGATCTCTGTAATTTGTGGCCGTCCCATTGATCAGCCAGTTTTTACCTATGGATAGCCCCTTTAAAAGCTTGTGCTGCATCCATTTGACATACACATGTGATTGACAGCTAAAGTAAGGTGGTCAAATAATAGAAAAATCTCCACTTTCCAATGTCAAACACGTTCACATCAAGAAATGACAAGACGCTTAACATTTCTCACGCCGTTTTCCCGTCCTGTGATATTCAAGGCTATGGCAGAAATTTTTAATGAAACCTCCACCTTCTTCGCCTTACTGTGCTCGCCGCCTGACAACTCGCCTCTGCAGCCTTTCCCCAACTTTAATTCCCAGCTTCCCCCTAATTCCCCCTTAGGCAAGAAATCCAGTGTAGCAGAGAACGTAGCGCACAGCCATATTAAATATTAAAACTGCACCCGGCTATCGCAGCAAAAATGAGTGTAAAATGCGGGAGTGTCAGTGGGGATCTCTGCTGGCGTCTAGAACCTGCCAGAACACAGGGTGAGGTGATTAGATTTTATCACAAGGTGAACGTGCCGCTTGCCAATCCTAAATTATTCCTGACATTTCACTTTAGCACGGCTTCCCCTTGAAAAGCTTTTGCCAGATAAGCAGATTTAAGTCAACACAACAGGAAAAAAAAGAAATGAGATGCATTCAGCGCTTTACTGACTTAAAGTGAACCCGTAAGAAAATTCCTCCTATAGATCTCAGTAGATCTGGCATCTGATAATTCAGAACATGCAACGATTCCGCCACTATCTTTAATGAGATTCAACGCAGTGGTTGACATAGGGAATTCTGTACCAATGCCGATTAAAAAATTCACCCGGAAAAAAAGGTAAATGTCAGCGGGCGGTCTGTGTGCACCGCTCCCTGCACTGCAGGAGCACGCGGCCTGCTCCCTGTAAGCCAACAGCATCCCTGACAACGGGCCCGGACAGTTGTTACGGGCATGCCGGCGGCATCCCTGATTGATAGCCGAATGGCTAAGGTGTTTTTTACTGTGGTGATTCTGACTGGCGGCTGGACCGCCACTCAACTCTGGTCTCTGGGCTGGGGTCTCTGCCCCAATCACGGCTTGCAGTCGGGACTCCAGTCTCTATAAGACTGCTAGTTGCTGACCTGGACTCCTGATCTTGCTATTTTTGTGTTTTACGGGAAACAGATCACTGATCTCAGGGAGACAAGCCAATGATAACACTCTCAGCTGCTGGTTAAAGTGCTCAATACAAGGAAATCCCTGGTGCATTGCTCCCTGGGAAATATAAATATGCAAAAAAGCGTCCGTGTAGCCTCATTTCAGAGTCTCGAAACACAAGGCTCACCTGTCTTGTGTCTACCAGTCCCCTGTCCTGACAGTAAATATCCGCATTTACATTCTAACTGGAGTCAGATCTGGGACCGAAACCAAGATGGATAACCAGGATGCAAATTCACCATGTGAATGTATACTAAGCAACACATCTGACACAGGGATTCTGTCTTTGGTGGTCTTGCTCCACCCCTTCAGGCCTGGACTAGATGTTATACTAAAATTGTTCGGAGGTCCAAATGAGCATAACAAGAGATTTTTTTCCCCCTAATTATTAAAAAAGGGTTAATGATGGTCAGGAACTGGACAGGAGCAGGCTGGTAGTATTAGGCTGATAGTGGCCACCATGATACTACCAGGCTGCTGCTTCTGTGTTATGCATTCGGCTTGTGACATCCCCCTTATTTACAGTCGGCAACAGGCCAATGCTGTGGGTATGCTGTAGATTCATGTTTGAGCCTATTCTAATTTTTACAAAAATTTGGTCAAACACAATTAGTGTAAGTGCTGGTGGGAACAACAACCACTTATCCTTCCTTTTCCCTTTAATCACGATTTATAGCATATGGGCATCAAAGATAGAGGCAGCATCCTCTAAGAGTTGCCCCCACTTCGAAAGATCAAGCCCATCCATGTGATTTATGCTTGGTCAATCCTTTGAGTGGTGAGAACCTTGAAACAGTTGTCTACAGATGGGTGCCTATTTGGAGCAGTCTCTGGTTTGGCTAGTATATGATAGTTTTCTATTTTCTAGAAGAGAGGTAATTTGTAGAGATGGCCCGAACCTGCCGAGGTTCGGGTTCCTATGAACCCGAACGCTCGGCAGCTGATTCCCGCTGCGAGTATATTGCAGTTTTGCAATATACTGGCTTTATTAATTTTTTTATGTTTTCTATGTTTAAATCAACATTATACATATGGCCACTAAGTGTCTCCTTTCACTGCACTGTGTACAGCTGCTGAGAATCCAAATTCAGTAGCGGAGCATTCTGGGGGTGCTTGCATTGTGTGGTCAGCTCTCCTCTGACACAGCACCAAAACCTCTGTAACCACACAGTGACATTATACAGACTGAATTGTCACATAACAAAGAGCATTGTCTCCTGGTAAGCTGCAGAGTTGATAATAGAATTATCCTTAGTTAATTTTTCTAAGTTGATGTACAGCCTGCATGATGAACAGGTGTCTTTCCTTACATGAGCGCACAAAGGACTGGGACTTCCTGTGTTTGGTCTTGCTGAACAGAGAGAAGACCAAATATTGTCAGGGAAGAAGCATGGACCACAGTTTGGCCGTATGGATAATACGTAAAACGTAAAAAAAAAAGAAAAAAAAGTGTATTGCAAAATTGCTTGTGATCACAACTAGGGATGGTCCGAACCGAGTTCGGTTCGGGTTCGTACGTACCCGAACCCTCGGTAATGATTCCCGCTGTCTGCACACTCTGTGGAGCAGGCGGATCCAGCGGGAGGACCGCCTGGAAAACTGGGATACAGCCATAGCCATAGGCTGTATCCCAGTTTTCCAGGCGTTCCTCCCGCTGAGCGGGCAGACAGCGGGAATCTGCTGCCGAGCGTTTGGGTTCATACGAACCCGAACCTCAGCAGGTTCGGACCATCCCTAATCACAACCCCTGCTGATTTCTTAAAGAAAAAAGAAAACAATAAAAAAAGAAAACAATAAGTACACTTTTAAGGTCTAGAGGGGCTGTGAGCCTACATTCACACATCCGTAGTGCAGCCCGTGACCGCGGCCCGCACTACGAATGTGCATCTGTAGTGTTCCGTGCTCCACGGAGCACTACATTGCCCATCAATGATTCTGTCTGTACAGTCCACTTAGTCTGCCAACCAATGCAAAAAAATCCAGACTTTGGGTTTCTCAGCAGGAGTCCCCGACCCAGCTGGATACAGTATATACATATCTGTCTGGATGATTGCAGACGATACTTTGGAGCACTTTCAGCTCGGACACATTTCCCCATTTACTTCCTCTATAAATACTCAGCATGGAGAGGAGCAAATCACCCAGATCATTGCTTCTCTGCTGTAAACGTAATGTCCGTCATTTGGCTGCGCGCACCGCTCTGGAGTGCACTGGCAAACTGCACAGGGCTGTAAAAAACAGAAGATGAGACCACTCTGCATTCACAAGGCCGGCAAATATGGTGAACGGCCTGGAAACGACACATACTCCGGGCTCTAGGAACACGAATGAATCGATGTTGTTGTCAGGCGGCGCAGAATGTGGGGGCATCTATGGTAATGTTCACAGAGATACATTTCTGGAATTCTTCCGGATTCTTTTCCGTACAGAGGCATCTGTCGAATTCGCAGAATCCTACCAGGTTGGCAGAGAAAACAAGTCAGACAGCTTGATGGTTGTTTACGACGAAAGCGTGGGGCACCAAGAGTGGTCAGATTGGGATGCAATAGCGATGCGAAAGCTTGTCCCGCTGCCAAAAAAAGTCCCTTTCTGTGCCCTGTATCAAGTGATGGAAAGTGTTTGTCTCTTAATTAGCTTCACTTCTTTTTCTGCAGGACTCAAAAGACCACGCTACGTGACAACACAACGCGTTTCATGTCTCGAAGATGGCGCTGGCATCTACACAACTCCAGACTGGTTAAGCTCCAACGGCGACTGTAACAAGGTCCTCAGTCCCAGTGGGGCCAATAGTGACAATGGAGTTCATTATATCAGGCCACACTTGCCAACTTTTCTAAATAGTTCTGGAGACTCCATGAAGAAGAGGAGATTTCCAGGACTAACATATCCCAGGTGCCTCATGTCCTCTCTAAGTAGCCACCTCTCATCTCCTGTAGTCCTTTTCACTCCCACCAGTATCAGGTTGTTGTCTATGGCAGCATGCAGGAGTGAAGAGGATTACAACCTGCATAAAACAGTACAGGTGACCACCTGAGGAATATAATTTGGGCTCCGTATTACTGTCTGGGGTCTGTGTATTTAGCAGGTCTCGTCTGGGGTCTGTATTTATTCAGGGGGTCTAGTCTGGGGTCTGTATTTATTCCGGGGGTCTAATCTGGGGTATATATTTATTCAGGGGTTTAATCTGTGGACTGTATTTATTGAGGGGTTTAGTCTGGGGTCTGTATTTATTTAGAGGTCTAGTCTAGGGTCTGTATTTATTCAGGGGGTCTAGTCTGGGGTCTGTATTTATTCAGGGGTCTAGTCTGGGGTCTGTATTTATTCAGGGGTTTATTCAGGGGTCAGTGTTTATTCAGAGGTCTAGTCTGGGGTCTGTATTTATTCAGGGGTTTAGTCTGGGGTCTGTATTTATTTAGAGGTATAGTCTGGGGTCTGTATTTATTCAGGGGTCTAGTCTGGGGGCTGTATTTATTCAGAGGTCTAGTCTGGGGGCTGTATTTATTCAGGGGTTTAGTCTGGGGTTTTTATTTATTTAGAGGTCTAGTCTGGGGTCTGTATTTATTTGGGGGGTCTAGTCTAGGGTTTTTATTTATTCAGGGGGTCTAGTCTGGGGTTTGTATCTATTCAGAGGTCTAGTCTGGGGTCTGTATTTATTCAGGGGTCTAGTCTGGGGTCTGTATTTATTCAGGGGTTTATTCAGGGGTCAGTGTTTATTCAGAGGTCTAGTCTGGGGTCTGTATTTATTCAGGGGTTTAGTCTGGGGTCTGTATTTATTTAGAGGTATAGTCTGGGGTCTGTATTTATTCAGGGGTCTAGTCTGGGGGCTGTATTTATTCAGGGGTTTAGTCTGGAGTTTTTATTTATTTAGAGGTCTAGTCTGGGGTCTGTATTTATTTGGGGGGTCTAGTCTAGGGTTTGTATTTATTCAGGGGGTCTAGTCTGGGGTTTGTATCTATTCAGAGGTCTAGTCTGGGGTCTGTATTTATTCAGGGGTTTAGTCTGGGGTCAGTGTTTATTCAAAGGTCTAGTCTGAGGTCTGTATTTATTCAGAGATCTAATCTGGGGTCTGTATTTATTCAGGGGGTTTAGTCTGGGGTCTGTATTTATTCAGAGGTCTAGTCTGGGGTCTGTATTTATTCATGGGTGTAGTCTGGGGTCTGTATTTATTCAGGGGGTTAAGTCCGGGGTTTGTATTTATTTAGGTCTAGTCTGGGGTCTGTATTTATTCAGGGGTCTAGTCTGATGTCTGTTTTTATTCATAGGTCTAGTCTGGGGTCTGTATTTATTCAGTGGTCTAGTCTGGGGTCTGTATTTATTCATGGGTGTAGTCTGGGGTCTGTATTTATTCAGGAGGTTAAGTCCGGGGTTTGTATTTATTTAGATCTAGTCTGGGGTCTGTATTTATTCAGTGGTCTAGTCTGGGGTCTGTATTTATTCATGGGTTTAGTCTGGGGTCTGCATTTATTCTGGGGGTCTAATCTGGAGTATATATTTATTCAAGGGTCTAGTCTGGGGTCTGTATTTATTCAGGGGGTCTAGTCTGGAGTCTGTATTTATTCTAAGGGGGGGGCAAATCTGGAGTATATATTTTTACATAGGTCTAGTCTGAGGTCTGTATTTATTCAGGGGATCTGGATTTGTTCTAGGGGTGCTGCAGGTCTGTATTTATTTAGGGGGGTCTATATCTGTTTAGGGCTTCTTGTTTGGGGTCTGTATTTCTTTAGGGGGTCTGTTCTGAAGTTTGCATTTACTGAGAGCGCCTGGTATGAGGGCTGTGTTTGTTTTCCGGGTTGGGAATGCAGTCTGTATTGGTTTAGGGTGTATACTTATCTTGGTATGTGATAAAAAGTCTACGTCCACTATTACAGAATTTAAGGAAAAAAAGAACATAATTCATCACCTATGTCAACAATTGGCAAGTACAGATTAGAAACTGCTATCAGAAAACAACCGGGAAACAACAGGGAAACAACCGAAACAAACCTACTGAACTGGTGGGAAATAACTGCACAAAGCATCGGCATAAAGGCTGTGGTGATAGAAGAACCATGAGTAGACCCATGAGGCTGCCCTCAAGCCAAAAATAATTATAAAATTATATATAATAATGTCATGTGACCATTTTTGCAATAAAAACCTCAGTCCTGTGAAACTCCGGTAACCCACTGAAAAGTGATGATGTGTAGTGTTGAGCGGACCTGTCAAACTGTGCGGGTTCGGCAACGTTCTCCAAACCAGAACGCTCAGCATTTGATTCCCCCCGGCTGCAGAAGCTGCACATTGCCCTAGGGCTGCCGGGGAACATTGATACGGCCTATGACCTATGGCTTGTATCCATGTCATCCAGGACTCCGAGGGTGAAAACCATATTCTGCAGCCATGGGGGAATCAGATGCAGAGGGTTCCGGATCGGAGAATGTTGCCGAACCAGAACAGTTTGACAGGTCCGTTCATCAATAATGATGTGATACAACAGAGATGCTGAGTATACAGGTATAAAGGCGTGTAAACCTAAGACGGACATACCTGTTTCCGATGGGCCCTTTAAACTTTGGATCAAACTTCCTTGGTTCACCTACAATACAGAAAAAAAAACACAATGTTCAGTATCCACAGTTTTACTACTCATAAAATAACAATTTCTGCATTGTACCATACCTCTGTTATTCTTACTAGAAATACATGAATTGATGAACAAGTGGGTGTTACCATTTCCCTTGGTCAAATGGGCGTGTCCAGTTGCGGACATATCACTTTTGCCTGGGTATTGTGTGTGGGAATGGGGGGCAGCCAGAATGGGTAGGTGTAAGGGGATGGGGGGCAGCAAGGATGGGGAGTATATGAGGATGTAGGGCAGGTGGGGTATTGTCTGTGGGGATGGCGGGCAGCCAGGATGGGTAGTGGGTGAGGATGGGGGACAGCCAGGAATAAGGTGGCATGGTTTGCTTATAAGGGGGCCTAAACAATTTTTTTTCACAGGGGCCCTATGCAGTCTTTGTCCGTTCCTGGGCATATCCTTATATATTCTGAAAGACTCCATGTCAGTATCGGCAGTGTCAGACACCTTACTAACAGAGGAAATGGTAACAACTAGTTGTCATTTTATTATTACAATGGAACCGCCGATGCAAATGTGAAAAATCTAGTTATATGAGAAACATGTCGGGTGACAACCACTTACAGTGCCATAGGGCTTGTTACCCACAATATACATAAATCTGCTATATATGACCCCTTGTGCCTTCACTATTACCCTTGTCCTCATATTTATAATTTAATGTCAGTCTTTACTGCAGTTCTAGCATTCTAGTCATGTAACAGGGAGCTTTATAATAACAGGACTATGCATTTGGTTGTCGCTGTGTAGTGGAATTTCGGGAGGATACATTGGGAAATCTCATTCTGTAGCAGTCGGCCGCAGGTGTGTGCTTCCCTGTGACACACATTAGGCAATGACATTAGTTAATCTTTAACTCGGTTACTCATGTCGCAGTCATCCTATGTAAATGTGAATTTCCACAACCGCATAGCTTCTAAATAGGACACTGTATAACTTTTATAGGACTGAAACTACCTGTCTCTATACAGCTCTTGTGGAACTACATACTGTGCCAGGCCTGCTAAAGCAGGCATCTCTGGATAGCATGGGGTCCTTGGTGGAGCCCTCCCTAGTTTAGACTAACCCATAGTTTAGATCTTTTTTATAAAACAACAATATCTATGCAGCCAAATACATAACCCAAATACTGTCATACAAGAGATACTACTGCCACTCAGTGCCCAAATAGCACTGGCCATATAATGCCTGAATAATACCACTATACACTGCCCAAAGAATGACGGGTAATACTGTATATAGTACCTATATAACACTGCCATATATTCCTCAAACAATTCCGCCACTTTCCCATTAATACTGCTGTATAATTCCTAAATAATACATCCATACACTATGCAAATAATACTACTATATGGTGCCCCTATAACATTGCCTTATGTTTCCCCATACAATACAACCGTTTAGTGTCCAAATAATACTGCTTAATAATGCCTAAATAATACCTCCATACAATGTCCAAATATACTACTAGATGGTGCCCATATAACATTGCTATATATTTGCCCACACAATACAGCCATTTAGTGTCCAAATAATACTGCTATATAATGCCTAGATAATACCTCCATACATTGTCCAAATAATAATGCTATATAATGCCTAAATAATACCTCCACAGTGTCCAAATAATACTGCTATATAATGCCTAAATATTACCTCCATACAGTGTCCAAATAATACTTTTTTATCATTTCTATATAATACTTCCAAACACTATGCATATAATACTACTATATGGTCACCATATAACACTACCATATATTTCCCCACATATTAAAGCCATTTAGTGTCCAAATAACACTGCTATATAATTCCTAAAAAATACTGCCATAAAATGTTCAAATAATACTGCTATATAATTCCTAACTAATACTGCCATAAAATGTTCAAATAATACTACTATACAATTCCTAAATAATACCGTTATACACTCGAAATTGAAATATTACTACTAAATGGTGCCCATATAACACTGGATTACATTTCCCGTGCAATACAGCCATTTAAGATCCAAATAATACTGCTATATAACGGGAGTCAAGTGCTTAAAAGTGGGCATATACCTTCACAAACTGACAGCCAAGCATTCATGTGTTCTCTATGAAGGAGGACAGTATAAGGAGTGGACTGGCTGCGGCTTATCTCTTCCAGAACAAAGGGGTCAGGCAGTGATTTTCCATCATGCCTGACCCCTATCAGCTTGGTGGTCGGTCGGGAGAGCCCCATACACCTTATACCAACAAAAGTATAAGGTGTCCTTAAAGTCTACCCTCCCTGAATGATGTGAACATTGATCCCAGTAGAAGGCTGGGGCGTGATCCCCATCATTGTTACATTACTCACAGCCTGTGTTTGCACTTGCCGGTTACAGGAACATAGCATTGAATATGTTATCACCAGGGTAGGTGTCGAGAAGACTTTCTTACTTCTGGACTCACTCTATAAATATACGTTTGCAGGTGGAGTGATATAGCTGAGACGTGCGCCTCCCTCCATGTACAGTATCAGACTGAGGATCTATACACAGCAAACAGTGACACACCATGGAACGGACAGTTTGCATATAGTAACATAGGGGGAGATTTATGATTTCACTTCACTTAACATTCGGATTGGTATAAATCCAATTTTTGGAGGATTTGTTTTAGATTAACCCATACATACATACAGTTACAAGGACTCCTTTCAATAATAGGCGTCCCTGCTCCAGTATGTATAAGTAGTAAGACATATACTGGGTACCGTTATACTGTCATGTGTTCCTAGACCTATCTATACTCACATGGTCATGTGATCACCTCTTAAAACGCCAGTCTACCGCATCTAACAGGCTGCAGCATGGAGACTAAGTGAGTACAGACAAAATAACAGCACCTAAAACATCCAGTGTATGTCTCACCACCAGTATGCACAGGAGCAGGAACACCTGTCAAGGAAAGAAGTCCCTGCACCTGTACACCAGCTCAGAGGTATGTAGCGACGCTTTGTGTATCGAAGCATATACTCACTAGTACATTAACATGGTCAGGCATGGTCAGAAATTTCGGGATGTTCACAGATTTCTAATGCCAAAGTTTTTATAAACAATTCCAGGTAAACATCTGTGTATGTCCGCGTCTTTGCATATTAGTAACAATAAAAATAAACTGAAATAAACACCCCAAAATCTGTCAGATAAATCAATGAGGGAGAGATTTATCAAACTGGTGTCAAGTAGACCTGGCTCAGTTGCCCCTAGCAACCAATCAGATCCCACCTTTAATTGTTCAAAGAATCTGTGAGGAATGAAAGGTGGGATCTGATTGGTTGCTAGTTGCTGGTTGTATGTATGTATTGTATATAGTGTAATATATATATATATATATATATATATATGGATGAACCAGCAGCACTCTGTTCTTGTAGTTCAAAAAGGTGTCTTTATTCCATATAAGTGCGACGTTTCAACCGCCTCTCGCGGCCTTTTTCAAGCTTGAAAAAGGCCGCGAGAGGCGGTTGAAACGTCGCACTTATATGGAATAAAGACACCTTTTTGAACTACAAGAACAGAGTGCTGCTGGTTCATCCATATATATATTACAGTGGACCCAGGTCTACGGTCCGACCCGCTGGCACCAGACATTGCAAGTTGTGCTGCTCTCATCCTTTGAATATATATATATATATATATATATATATAGGCTCCCCTGCTGAACCTGTGTGTTTGGTCGGTGACTGTCTCCTGTATTACTCATATCCTTGTGTTGTACACAGGTTTGCAGGGACAGGACATTAACATGATAAACTTCACACCGCCACCTGACTGGCGGGGATATGAAAGCGAATGTTTTACCGTGTTTTCCATAGTAGTTCTCCTCGCCATCACTGGCCATGTTCCTGCGGCGTCTTCTCTCCTCCAGACTATTTTTAGTGAAGGTAATAAGCGGCGTTTCCAGTACATGAGCCGACGTACAACACGCTCTTTAACTAGGTTAAAAATAAACCTGTTCAGAGGCTCCGTCTGCTGCAGGAAGAGTCTGTGGGAAGCCTGGGGCCCGGCCCACACCGATAAATCACACCCTGCACTCACTGCTCATACACTGCAACACACACTGGCCTCATTCCCACCGCTCCTTAACTAATACAGGTATACACACACACACACATTTATATATATATATATACCTATGGATACCGCGCACTGATCAAGTACAGGGATCAATCAATGATCAATATTTCATATCGGTACGATCTGAGGAGTAAATACATTGCTGTACATTATTACTTATCAGTTTTAATAGAGCAGAGCTGCAGGTTATTGCTGGAAATTATAAGAATACAGAGTGATATCACTGCTTAAAGGGGTTATCCTAAAAGTTTTTGTATTGGGGTAACTAGATGATCATGGGGCCCAACCACTCATGGGATCAGAGACCCTTTGTCCATAATGTGTAAAGAGGAATAGGGTACTGTCGACCCTCATCAACTATACTCTAGGTAGGAGATAACTTTTTACCTTGGAGTAACCCCTTTAAATGGACACTGACATAAAAAAAAAAACTTTTAGTATGCCAAGTCTTGATCAGTTAGGATGTGAGTGTTCAGACCCTGACTGATCACTAGAACGAGCGTGCGATTTCTGCTGGCTCTGCGTCGCATGAATGATATTGTCTTTTTTTGTACAGGTACACTTTAAGGCTATGTTCACACTACGTAAGTCTCCGGACGTAGCGTGTTCCGTGTATAAGCGTCCGGAGACTTACGTAGTTTGCGTACAACGGAAAGTATACGATGTACGGCTGCACAGTTCACACTATGTACGAACTTACGCACGGATCGTACGCGGCGCCGTAAAAAATTAACCAGACCATTGTTTGAGGACGAAAATGCTGTAACTTACGCCCGTAGCGTAACATTTCTTCATTTTTCAACTTTTCTTTGCCGATCCAAAAGGTTCTGTGGGGTGTCCGGGGCTAGGCGAAGATTTCCAAGTAAAAGACCGCTGTCAAATCGCTACATAGGGCGCTCGGGAAGCGTAAGTAGACTACGGGCGTAAGTTCGCGGTCCGTACGTAGCCGGCCGCAACTTGCGTGAATTCCCAGCCAGAGTTTAACATGTATATGTCCGGCCGCGAAAATATGCGGCCGGACATATACGTAGTGTGAACATAGCCTATGGCTGGGTTCACACTACGTATATTTCAGTCAGTATATTTCAGTCAGTATATTTCAGTCAGTATTGTGGTCCTCATATTGCAACCAAAACCAGGAGTGGATTAAAAACACAGAAAGGATCTGTTCACACAATGGTGAAATTGAGTGGATGGCCGCCATATAACAGTAAATAACGGCCATTATTTCAATATAACAGCCGTTGTTCTGAAATAACAGCAAATATTTGCCATTAAATGACGGCCATCCACTCAATTTCACCATTGTGTGAACAGAGCCTTTCTTTGTTTTTAATCCACTCCTGGTTTTGGTTGCAATACTGACTGAAATATACTGACTGAAATATACATATACTGACTGAAATATACGTAGCGTGAACCCAGCCTTAAGGGAATATGTGTCATCAGAAAATGACGTATTTTTTAAATGATATTTTGATGTTAAACATATTTTTTAAGAATTTTTGGTGGAATTTTTTTCTAATTTTCTATTTATCTATCAATATTATTAAATAATCCTGAGATCTTGCAGTTTTTATTGTCACCACTGGGGCTAAAGCTAAGCTGAGACTTCCTGTTGTGTCTGTGGTGATAAGAGGAGGCTGCTATAAAGTGATCTGTACAGCATTGCAGCAGCATCTTACTCCAATAGGTAGACAGCATCAGTACAGGACATTAGTAGCTCCCTGTGGAATGACCTTTTCAAAGTGTTGAGTGCGCTCAATGATGTTTCACATTCATCTCAAGGGGACAGAGTCTGTCTATTTTCGTCTATGTCTATGAGTCTTGCTGTAAAGCATGTCACTAAATGCTGCTAAAGAGCCCATAGGAGATAGTGGCGGTCTGCTGCCTCTTATTACACAGAGTGTCGGCAGCAGATTGTTGCTGTTGTTAGTCTTATATAATCTTGAAAGATGTTGAAAGACATAACTGCTGTGTTCAGCCAACTTAAATCTAATGTTATGGCGGCCATCTTAAGCTATATTGGACAGGAGGGTACATTATACTGAACTATTACCTGGGACAGACAGACTCCATCTTCTCTATCCCACCTACTGAGGACAGGACCCCCAGGAGAATCTACCACAGACCCCATCACTGCCCGACAACAATAGTGGATATAAAAAGAACATTCACCAATGATGTTAGATATTCCCGGTGAAATGTGATGGTACTAAAATGTAATATAATAGCATAATAAATGCCATAAAACATCTGCAGGCCCAGATGCTGAGCAGCGGCGTTCCTTCTCAGACCTGTCTGCAGGATTATCCCCGAGGTAACACAAAGCACACTGACCTATATCTGCAAAATAGTAATAAGTATATACAAGCAGATAAAACCATCTGTGTGTTTATCCCCGAATCCCAGGAGCTCCGCAGTGATATCTGCTGACAGGAGGGACGTGTTATTCTGCTTCAGATACGTGCCGCTGCACCAACACCGCATACAGCATCTTGGCTTATACACAGGAAGATCCCTGTATAACAGCACCCACACTGCATACAACATCTCAGCTTATACACAGGGAGATCCCTGTATAACAACACAGACACCGCATACAGCAGCTCAGCCTATACACAGGGAGATCCCTGTATAACAGCCCCGACACTGCATACAGCAGCTCAGCTTATACACAGGATAACATCACTGACACCACATACAGCATCTCAGCTTATACACAGGAAAATCCCTGTATAACAGCACTGACACCACATACAGCATCTCAGCTTATACACAGGATAACAGCACCGACACCGCATACAGCATCTCAGCTTATACACAGGAAAATCCCTGTATAACAGCACTGACACCACATACAGCATCTCAGCTTATACACAGGATAACAGCACCGACACCGCATACAGCATCTCAGCTTATACACAGGATAACAGCACTGACACCACATACAGTATCTCAGCTTATACACAGGAAAATCCCTGTATAACAGCACTGACACCACATGCAGCATCTCAGCTTATACACAGGGAGATCCCTGTATAACAACACCGACACCGCATACAGCATCTCAGCTTATACACAGGATAACAGCACCGACACCGCACACAACATCTTAGCTTAAACACAATAAAACTGTTTGATTGTTCGTCGGCTGATCGCTAGATCTAGTACATGGGATGATAGCGGCCTCTTGTCCTGTGTAGTTGGACCCTTGCTGATCACACAGATCTATGGGGCAACTATACTCGCTAGAGCATCTAGGCATAGCCACATTGTTATAAGTGAGTGATACTGAGCTGCAGTACCTCGCACAGCCACTAGGAACACTATGAGCTGTAAGTCAATCTACTATATGTTGCGCAGAGCGCCAAGGCCCAATCAAATAGCGGATGGACAGGGGTGCTGCTGATCTAATATTAATAACATCTATATTTATTGCTTATACTTCACTGATAACCCAGCACTGCACTGTATCTCTGTTATTCCTCCTGGAAATGTATGACTATACTGACAGCCGAGCATGTCCATGCCTCTTGTCAGCAGTGTGTGTCTCGTATGCTTTGACATTGTCAGCAATGCTGGAACATCCATCACAACTTGGATAGGTATACCCAGTTGTCATCCTCGTCATAAAGGAACTTGGATTTCAGATTTTCCACTAATAATACATCTGCTATTGAAATCTAAATATATTCATATTATTTCCCCTGAAACAGCAAATCCCAGGTACTGGGCGTGAGGCATCAATGGAAAGAATCATCTTCCAGGGACTGATAGTGAAAATAAATCAGATTCACCACAGCCTCAGATCTGAAATTATTACTTCATTTTCTCTTAAAAAGATGTGTAAAATTATTCAAATATATGAAAATGTATGTCTGATCTCCTCTCCCGGCAGACCTGATCAGCTTAGCGTTTAACTAGTAAAGTTATAGAGAGTGGCGTCTCTGGGTCCCTATGATATCAAAATATTAATATAAATCCCACTGCGCCACTTCTATTCTCTCATATATTCAGCACCGTATGTTAACACTTCTATGTACAAGAATACAACTACTATCATACTGCTGTAAACCTGCTTCTACAGTAACTGCTTTTATACTACATCCTATGTACTACTATAATAACTACTATAATACTGCTCCTATGTACTACTATAATAACTACTACTGTATAATACTGCTTCTATGTATCAGAAGACCTGCACGTGGTACATGAGGAAATATGGTTTGGCCAAATTATATACTAACTTCTGATGTTGGTTTTAAATGTAGCTGAATAAGCTTTCGTGTCAGCCATGGGTGCGATGTGCAGCCATTTCTCTGTCTTTTTGGCTTGTGCATACAACTACTATCATACTGCTGTAAACCTGCTTCTACAGTAACTGCTTTTATACTACATCCTATGTACTACTATAATAACTACTATAATACTGCGTCTATATACAAGAATATAACTACTAAAATACTGATCCTATATACAAAAATATAACTACTATAATACTGATCCTATATACAAGAATATAACTACTAAAATACTGCCCCCTATATACAAGAATATAACTACTATAATACTGCTCCTATATACAAGAATATAACTACTATAATACTGCTCCTATATACAAGAATATAACTACTATAATACTGCTCATATATACAAGAATATAACTACTATAATACTGCTCCTACAGTATATACAGGGATATAACTACTATAATACTGCCCCCTATATACAACAATATAACTACTATAATACTGCCCCCTATACACAGGGATATAACTACTATAATACTGCCCCCTATATACAAGAATATAACTACTATAATACTGCTCCTATATACAGGAATATAACTACTATAATATTGCTCCTATATACAAGAATATAACTACTATAATACTGCCCTCTATATACAAGAACATAACTACTATAATACTGCTCCTATATACAAGAATATAACTACTATAATACTACTCCTATATACAGGAATATAACTACTATAATACTGCTCCTATATACAAGAATATAACTGCTATAATACTGCTCCCTATATACAAGAATATAACTACTATAATACTGCTCCTATATACAGGAACATAACTACGCCTGCGGGGGTGGTGGTCGCTGACCGGCACAGTGTGGACTTAGTGTAGGGACCCATGTGTATCAGATACCTGCACGCGGTACATGGGGCAGTGTGGCTTGATCAATTCACATACAGAATTCTGATGTTGTTAATGCAGCCGAGAGGTACAAGTATCAGCCATAGGTGTGAGGTGCAGCACTCTTTTTCTTCCCTGAACCATAACTACTATAATACTGCTCCTATATACAAGAATATAACTACTATAATACTGCCCCCTATATACAAGAATATATCTACTATAATACTGCCTCTATATACAAGAATATACTACTATAATACTGCTCCTATATACAAGAATATAACTGCTATAATACTGCTCCCTATATACAAGAATATAACTACTATAATACTGCTCCTATATACAGGAACATAACTACTATAATACTGCTCCTATATACAGGAACATAACTACTATAATACTGCTCCTATATACAACAATATAACTACTATAATACACGAACTGGAGAGAATGGAACGGCTGCACATCCCATCCATGGCTGATACTAATGCCGCTAGGGTTGGTGGCCACTGCGGGGTTGGTGGCCACTGACTGGCACGGTGTGGACTTAGTGTAGGGACCCATGTGTATCAGATACCGGCACGAGGTACATGGGGCAGTATGGCTTGATCAATTCATACACAAAATTCTGATGTGTTTTTTATTTAGCCTAGGGGCACTAGTATCAGCCATAGGTGTGAGGTGCAGCACTCTTTTTCTTCCCTGAACCGCATTTTGTTTCTCTCTTTTTTCCGTGTATTGCACTCCTCCTGGTGAGACCCACATGACCGCAATTAGCAGGAGACACATGCACATGGTTTTAATCCCTCCTGTTTTTTTCCCATTCTGTTTGCCGCAGCTATGGTGAGTGCAACACCTCATCCAGACTTGTGCTGTTTGGGGGCGACCTTCTCCGCCGGTGGTGCTGGCCGGGTTCTGGTGTGGTGTTTTTGGGTCTGGTCCTGTGACATGGGGGTCGCAGGGCTGTCCCATGGCCCCCGTTCCCTGGCTGTGCACGCCTGCGGGGTTGGTGGCCACTGACTGGCACGGTGTGGACTTAGTGTAGGGACCCATGTGTATCAGATACCGGCACGAGGTACATGGGGCAGTATGGCTTGATCAATTCATACACAAAATTCTGATGTGTTTTTTATTTAGCCTAGGGGCACTAGTATCAGCCATAGGTGTGAGGTGCAGCACTCTGTTTCTTCCCTGAACCGCATAACTACTATAATACTGCTCCTATATACAACAATATAACTACTATAATATTGCTCCCTATATACAAGAATATAACTACTATAATACAGCTCCTATATACAAGAATATAACTACTATAATACTGCTCCTATATACTGGAATATACTACTATAATACTACTCCTATATACAAGAATATAACTACTATAATGGCACAAGCGAAGAGATAAAGGAGAACCGAAGCACTCACCGGATAGCAGTAGTCTTCAAAAGTTTATTACATAAACATCACAGGGAGGGGAGCTGGTGGAGAACCTTCCTAGGCTTAGAGCGTACTGATCCACACGAAAGGGGAGGCGATAGGCATCAAAGGTTACTTAGACAATAAGCATTATGGATTGCTAAGTTAGACGCTACCGGCCCTGGGGGGCTCAACGAAAGGAATGATTGGAGCGTCTTCTTGTAAGATATATTTATGTATTTTTCTTTTTCTTATCACCTGTTTTTTGTTTTTCATTATTCATTCATGCACACTGTTTGTATATAAGACACACCTACCCCGGTAGTGACGTACTCTGAACTTGACAAAGCGCTTCGGCGTGAAACGGTTGTTTGCAGAGACGCTCCCGCACCTCATCCACCAGCTCCCCTCCCTGTGATGTTTATGTAATAAACTTTTGAAGACTACTGCTATCCGGTGAGTGCTTCGGTTCTCCTTTATCTCTTCGCTTGTGCCGTCATACTACTGTGCCTTCTGCCGCTGCACCCCGGTATTAGTCTGATACACTTCCAGTGTATGTCCATCCACTGATGCCTCACCTGCATTAATTACCCTTATACACCGATAGTGCGGGTACTACGTTCTCACTGATTCATCCACGATCCCGTCTATTTGCTGAGCACATCGCTGTGGGTATAGCAGTCCGACATGGAACATGAGGCCATGGAACAAGACTCCATTCATACAGGGAGGGAGGGTGCGGGAACGTACTTTACGTCCTGCAACAGTAAGAATGAAGTTCAAGTGATTAGCTTGAAGACGCTCGAATACCGCATCACGTCCATGGCCGAGAAGGAAATGCGTCTTTTTTGGACTATAAACTCATTACAGGCTTACAAGGACAGCGGTAGAGTCCCCAGAGGCCTAAGAAGTTATAAAAATCCTTCTTTGTTTCAAGATGACCCTGCCTTCATTCAAGCATGGCAACAAGCACACCTGATCCACGCCACTAACCTCATGGACTTAGTCCTGGAGCGTAATCAGAAGGAATACGAGTCTATCACCACTACCCTATGCCAAATGAAATTAGAGTATAAAACCAGAGCTACTACTGCCCAAACTACTACCTTCCTAAATAAGCTAGAAAAGAAATTGAAAGATATGCAAGAGGAAATAAAAGAAGTGAAACGTGATAAATTTGTCCGAGACAAACTGGACTATGACTCAAATAAAGTATTCGGCTGGCAACAAGCAGCACATAAGCAAACAAGTAAGAATCAAAAAAGATACAATACTAAGAAAAAGGCTTCCGTATACTGGACCACCGAATCCGATACTAGCGCGTCGGATGAGGGCGCTAGCGGTACTACTCACCAACATAATCAAAGGAGCGGCCCTTTAGAAAGAAAACCCGGAGAGGAGGAGAGAAAGCCAGACGCCAGAGGCTCAAGAGCAAAACAAAGGAAACGAGTGTCATGGAGACATTAAATGATGCCCCCAACCTCATTAACATCTCAGGAGTGACTTTGCCACCGGACTGTATCACATTGCTGTCTAAGGGTCTCAACTTCGGACTGACCGAGGACTTTGTACCGACCAATTTCGAGGTCGACCTGTTTAAAGGCATTCGAAAGATCAACTTGGCTAAGCAGTTTAGTACCAATAAAAGTTTTAGTGAGCAGCAGACCAAGAGTGAGACCCGCTGTTCTGTGGGTCCCTTAGGTTTCCAAGTTCCAGCTGGATTTAATAGACAGGAAATAGAATGTACCCGATTCTTAGCAGGCTTTGACTCTCAGGTGCCATCTAGAGAACACATTATGGCCGATCCCTTTAAAGGAGGCAATAAATCTACTTACTGCCCCCAAGTGACACCAGGAGGTCCCATAGATACGTTCCACAAATTTGTAATGAAAGATGTTAAAGCCCTGGTCTACCCTAAAGCATCTAATAATTTAACACCCAAGGAAAGCAAGGCCCTCAAATGGCTTAAAAAACATCCCAACCTAATCACGAAGAGGGCTGATAAAGGAGGGGCCACTGTTGTCATGTCACGACCCTACTACATGGAGGAGGCTAAAAGACAGCTAGGTGACCGTAATACTTACCACCCGCTCACTAAGAACCCGATACCAAAGATTCAGGAGCAGCTTCGTACCCTCCTCCACAAGTATAGTAGTAATGGTGCCATACAAAAACGCACAGCCGAGAAGCTACTACCCCTCGCACCCAGGGCGCCCAGGTGGTATTTCCTTCCTAAAATCCATAAGTGTTTGGATAGACCACCTGGGCGCCCCATTGTGTCAGCCATTGGGTCACCTACTGAATATCTGTCACAATTCCTCGATTGGTCTTTACGACCATTGCTTGCTGAGACCACGGGCTATTTGAAAGATTCGGGAGATTTTATCAATGCCCCTGATACCATACATTTTTCTGAGGGTTGTATCCTGGCCTCCATTGATGTAGAGAGCCTCTACACCCGCATCCCCCACGATGCGGGTGTGGAGGCAATCGATTGGTTTGTGTCTAGATGCGATCAGCCTGCTGCATTCAGAGACTTTGTTAAAGAAGCCCTATTTTTTGTCCTGCGTAATAACGTATTCCTGTTTGATGACCAGTGGTATGTGCAGGAGGTCGGCACCGCGATGGGCACGCCGGTCTCCTGCACATACGCCAATTTATTCTTGGCCAAGCTAGAAAATGATCTAGTGTTCAGTGCCCATAACCCACACATCGGAGGCATCAGAGCATATTTCCGTTATGTCGATGATGTCTTCGTTGTGTGGGATGGCAGTAGTGACAGTTTCATTGACTTCGTCAATTACCTGAATGTCAACAATGGGGTCAATATGTATTTTACACACACTATAGGTGGCACCTCCCTTGACTTCCTAGATGTACATGTACAAGCTATTAATGGTAAACTGGAAACCTCCGTCTTTAGGAAGAAAACTGCCTGTAATGCCTTACTCCATTACGGGAGCTCGCATCCTGCCCGGGTGAAAAACTCAATCCCCTACAGTCAGATGATCCGCCTCAAGAGAATTAACAGTACTGTTGAGTCCTATTCCAAGCAAGCCGATGCCCTCCAGCAGAGACTGCTTGCGAGGAACTACCCCTCTAATATTGTATCAGCAGCTAGAGAAAGAGCTAATACACTCTCTAGAGCCGACTTACTTTCACCTAGACCCAGTCCCGACAAAGAAGTTAATAGATTCACCTTCGCATTTCAGAATTCCCCACTAAATAATATTATTGCCAATAGTATACATAGACATTGGCATGTGCTTGAACAGGACGAAGAACTTAAAGAGGTAGCTACATTGGGTCCATTCATTACTTATCGTAAGAATCGCACCATCGGTGATGTTCTTAATGTGAACATGTCCCAAAAAAGAGTGCGCAACGATTGGTTGAGTCAGAGTACTATAAAGGGTAATAAACGCTGTGGTACATGTAACTATTGCTCCCAGCTCATCCCTACTGACTACATTAAACTTAATGGTGTAGATTGTCAGATTGATAGCCTTATCACATGCAGAACCCCCTTTACCGTTTATGCCATTATATGCCCATGCAACCGGTTCTACATTGGCAAAACTAAGAGACCAATGTGGACACGATATAAAGAACATGCATACTCAGTTAGAACAGGTAAAGGGGTCCCGCGGCTTATTGATCATGTGAACAAGGTCCATGCAGGGAACACCAAATGCCTTCGCTTCCTAGGCTTAGAGCGTACTGATCCACACGAAAGGGGAGGCGATAGGCATCAAAGGTTACTTAGACATGAAGCATTATGGATTGCTAAGTTAGACGCTACCGGCCCTGGGGGGCTCAACGAAAGGAATGATTGGAGCGTCTTCTTGTAAGATATATTTATGTATTTTTCTTTTTCTAATCACCTGTTTTTTGTTTTTCATTATTCATTCATGCACACTGTTTGTATATAAGACACACCTACCCCGGTAGTGACGTACTCTGAACTTGACAAAGCGCTTCGGCGTGAAACGGTTGTTTGCAGAGACGCTCCCGCACCTTATCCACCAGCTCCCCTCCCTGTGATGTTTATGTAATAAACTTTTGAAGACTACTGCTATACGGTGAGTGCTTCGGTTCTCCTTTATCTCTTCGCTTGTGCCGTCATACTACTGTGCCTTCTGCCGCTGCACCCCGGTATTAGTCTGATACACTTCCAGTGTATGTCCATCCACTGATGCCTCACCTGCATTAATTACCCTTATACACCGATAGTGCGGGTACTACGTTCTCACTGATTCATCCATAACTACTATAATACTGCTCCTATATACAAGAATATAACTACTATAATACTGCCCCCTATATACAGGAAGATAACTACTATAATACTGCTCCTATATACAGGAATATAACTACTATAATACTGCCTCCTATATACAGGAATATAACTACTATAATACTGCTCCTATATACAAGAATATAACTGCTATAATACTGCTCCTATATACAATCTGTTTTTTGAGACATTCAGGGTTATTTTTGTTATATACTGTATTATCGCTTGTCTGCGTATTCTGTGCTCTCAGCTTCCTTCCTTCCTCCTGGCTCTGGAGCTCATGTCACATAGATGAGCTGTAGCTATTATAGAAGCTGTGACACATGTTCATGCTGGTGGCCGACAGTCTCTTGCTCAATATGTAACTTCTAAGAAATTCATGTGAATGTGATCATGTGGTGGGTCCAGGAAGCCTTGTCCGACACTGCGTGAAGCCACTGATGCATCTTCTGTACACGGTTTTATTCGCCATCCTGAACGTGGTCACAATTAGCTGTAGCTACTTATCGCTTAAGAAATTAGTGTTTTAGAAAGCTCAGGACACAAATAATCCAGATCTTGTGAGGGAGATGACTTGCTGAGCATAAACCGATTTAAGGATTACGGGATAATGCATCTTCTGGAGTCATGTATAATACCGCACACTGCAGTACTACACAAACTTAAAGGGAAACAACACTTTTGGGCTTCTTTTACTAAAGCTTGAAGATATTAAAATCTGGTGTCACATGCAATTTATTTTTCTATGGCCAATGCCAAAGATCATACTGAAAACAAGGAGCAGATTAAATGTGCCCTGGGCCCCGGGTTGTCCACAATGTTCACGTCCCCCTATTTTATATGGATCCTCTGTAGCTTCCCCTATAGTAGATAGACCCCGTGTGGTCGCCCTATAGCAGATGGCCCCTTTGTAGGTCGCCTGATAGTAGATGGACCCGTATGTAGGTCCCCCTTTAGTAGCTGACCCCTTGTTTAGGTGCCCCTATAGTAGATGGACCCAAGTGTAGTCCTCCTTTAGTAGATGCCCTCCAGTGTAATCTGCTTTAGTAGATGGCCCCCAGAGTAGTCCACCTTTAGTAGATGGTCTCCAGTGTAGTCCCCCTTTAGTAGATGGCTCCCAGTGTAGTCCCACCCTTTAGTAGATGGCCTCATGTGTAGTCCCCCCTTTAGTAGATGGCTCCCAGTGTAGTCCACCTTTAGTAGAAGCCCCCCATTGTAGTCCCCCTTTAGTAGATGGCCTCAGTGTAGTGCCCCCTAAAGTGGATAGCTCCAGGTGTAGTGCCCCTTGAGTAGATAGCTTCCAGTTTAGTTCCCCCTTTAGTGGATGGCCCCCAGTGTAGCCCTGGCTTTAGCAGATGGCCCCCAGTGTAGTCCCCCGTTAGTAGATGGCCCCAGTGTAGTCGCCTTTAGTAGATGGCCCCAAGTGTAGTCCCCCTTTAGTAGATGGCCTCCAATGTAGACCCTCTTTATTAGATTACCCCAGTGTAGTTCCCCTTTAGTAGATGGCCCCAGTGTAGTCCCCCTTTAGTAGATGGCCCCAGTGTAGTCACCCTTTAATAGATGGCCCCCAGTGTAGTCTTCATTTAGTAGATGGCCCCCAGTGTAGTCCCCCTTTAGTAGATGGCCCCCAGTGTAGACCCCCTTTAGTAGATGACCCAGTGTAGTCCTCCTTTAGTAGATAGTCCCAGTGTAGTCCCCCTTTAGTATATGGCCCCAGTGTAGTCGTCTTTATTAGATGGCCCCCAGTGTAGTCTTCCTTTAGTAGATGGCCCCAGTGTAGTCCCCTTTAGTAGATGGCCTCAGTGTAGTCTCCTTAAGTAGATGGCCCTATTAAGTTTAATGTTTATTCTATGTAGTATCTGCATGCAGCAGTGCTAGTGATATGTAACTGAGGGCTTATTTTGCCCGCTGGAATACCCCTTTAAACACTTGGCTCTATCTTTAAGCCATCATCACTTTGCATTGGGCTTCCAGGCCTTCAGCCAAACAGTAGTGAAAACCTGCAAGCACAGCCAAACGGAGGCATTCTGGGATATCTGAACCTATCCACCTTTTATATCGGGTGACATCAGTCTACTCAAATAAAGCAATGACTTCATCGGTTGAATTCTCTGCATTAAGTCATTCATCGAAAACCAGGTTCAGTCACAACATCCACATCATGATTCACAGTGTACGGCGATGAACCTGTTCTTTCATCTCACCTATGGATCATGATATCACTATGGAGGAACCTGACTGACTACCAGGATGCCTGACTAAGGGCCCTATTACACGGGACGATTATCGGGCGAAAAATCATTATATTGTTCAAATTTAAACGATAATCGTTCTGTGTAATTGCAGGCAACGATCAGAAAATCGTTCGTATGTCGTTGATCATTAATTTAGATCTGAACCTAAAATTATCATTAATCGTTCGCTAATCGTTTGCTGTAATTCCACATTCGTTCGCTCAAGTTCCGCATTTGTTCACTACAGTGTAATTGCACATTGTCCATTGTTCTGCTGGGATCAGAAGGAATAAACTATCATAGTAACGATCGTAACTAACGACTATCGTTCTGTGTAATATGGTGAACGATTTCAGGTAAACGATAAACAATCTCGTTTGCGATCGTTTATTGTTAGTCGTTAAAAATCGCTCCGTGTAATAGGACCCTAAGTGTTCCAATACCCAAGATCTAGTTTGTACATCTAGACTTGTATCTAAATACATTAGCGGTGTAAGTTACAGTATAGTCCCCGCCATTTTGGGCACATGCCCGCCAGCCTCCTTCCTTCTTCCCCATCCACAGCCCATCAATAAAAGGCGTTGGGTCAGTTACCCTTCCCCAGTAATGTGCCATAGCTCTTATACAGTAGGTTCTTTCCCTGGATGCCTAAATAATCCTGGAAGAACACAATTCCACAGAGGAGTCCATAATAGGAGTCCATACGGCAGCCATATATACTGTTTTTCCCCGAAAATAAGAAAGTGCCTTATATTATTTTTTGCTCCCAAAAAGGCACTATGGGGGAGATTTATCAAACTGGAGTAAAGTAGAATTGTCTTAGTTGCCCCTAGCAACCAACCAGATTCCACATTTCAGTTTTTAAAGAATCTGTGAGGAATAAAAGATGGAATCTGATTGGTTGCTAGGGGCAACTAAGACAATTCTACTTTACACCAGTTTGATAATTCTCCCCCTATGTCTTATTTTTTTGGGATGTCTTATTTCTCTGCCCCCGGCTCTCCCCCCAGCTCAGTCCCCGGCCCAGACCCCATCTCAGTCCCCGGCCCAGTCCCCGGCCCAGTCCCCAGCTCAGTCCCCGGCCCAGTCCTCAGCTCAGTCCCCGGCCCAGTCCCCGGCCCAGCCGCCAGCTCAGTCCCCAGCTCCCACCCTGGCTCAGCCCCGGTCTCTCCCCTCCGGTTCACTCACCATCCTAGGAGAGGACCAGGAGTGTGTGGCGGGACATGCAGCTGAACATGTGGTGGGACATACAGCGGAGCGTGTATCTCTAATAGAAATTATAAAATAGAACAAGGGAGCAGCCAATGAGGAGAAGGCAGGGTGAGTATTCCATCATATAACACAGTGGATGTCTACCACCGCCATCCCCCTATAACCTGCTGTACTGACATGTCAGGTGCTTCAGCTCCCATCCGACTTCATCTGCCGTAAATATAACTGGATATACATGTATATATTATCAAAAGGTAATAGTAAGAGGAGACCTTGACTTTCCTCCACACCATGTTCTATGTACTTCTAACCGTCTTGGTTAAAGGGGATGATAGTTAAAGATGCTAGTTGCAGGAAGTTGTCTTTTGAAATCATGTCACCTGTTAGGACATACGAACATTATAAGTCAGCACCCCCCCCCCCCATCAGTTAGAAAGGATTAAAAGTAATGGGCATGTAATATGGGCATGTAATACCACATTTTACCAGTAGTGGTCACTGCTTCCCTTTGTAATACCGGCTGACCACTGCAGGTCTCTGGAGCTGGATCCACAGCGATCACATGATCGCTAAACTTGTTTCAAATTAAAGAGGGGTTGATGAGACAGTCCATATGGTTGAGTTGTTGGTTTTTTTTTTACACCACCCTCTAGGGTGAGAGTTAGGGGCCTACTCCATGGGAGCGATAATCGGCCGAATCGGCCGATTATCACTCGGTGGAATAGAGAAAACGATCAGCCGATGATCGTGTCATTGGCTGATCATTTATTTAGGGCCAGACCTAAAATCATCGGTCCCCCATCGCGCATCGCTACAGTGGAATAGCGGTGGACGGCGGGCACCCGACGATTTGAGAAGCGCAGCATACATTACCTGGTAGGACTTCTCCTCTGCTCCTTCTTCCGCCCTGGGTCCCGCGGCACAGCATCAGCAGCCCCGGAGCGGCCTGACTGAGTAGTCAGACCGCTCAGCCAATCACAGGCCAGGACCGCCGCGGCCAGTGATTGGCTGAGCGGTCTGACAGCTCAGTCAGGCCACTCCGGAGCTGCTGATGCGCCGCGGGACCCGGGGAGGAAGACGGAGCGGAGGAGAAGTCCTACCAGGTAATGTATGCTGCAAGGGCAGCAAGGACATCGGTAACGATGTCCCTGCAGCCCTCGCTTAACGATCATCGGGCTGTGGAATAGGCCTAGTAAACAAGCGGCGATCTAGCAGATCGGTGCTGGTTTACATCGTTAATCGGGCCCTCCTCGGCCTGTGGAATAGGACCCTTACTCACTCTCTATGGCCAAGAGATGAGTAACCCCCCATTATTATCCAAGAATTCTATAATATGGGTAGACAATACCTTTAAGAGCCTCAGAGCTCTAAACTCACTTGTCCACGTCTCCTACTGTCTTTGCAGCTTTTGTACAAATCATAAAGCAATTATTTTTTTGTCTTTCATTAAAGGGGTACTCCGGAGAAAATCTTTTCCTTTCAAATCAACTGGTTTCAGAAAGTTATATAGATTTGTAATTCACTTCTATTTAAAAATCTCAACTCTTCCAGTATTTATCAGATGCTGTATGTCCTGCAGGAAGTGGTGTATGCTTTCCAGTCTGATACAGTGCTCTCTGCTGCCACCTCTGTCTATGTCAGGAACTGCCCAGAGTAGGAAAGGTTTTCTATGGGGATTTGCTTCTACTCTGGACAGTTGCTGACATGGACAGAGGTGGCAGCAGAGTGCACTGTGTCATACTGGAAAGAATACACCACTTCTTGCAGGACATACAGCAGCTGATAAGTACTGGAAGATTTTTAGAGATTTTTTAAATAGAAGTGAATTACAAATCTATATAACTTTCTGAAACCAGTTGATTTGATAAATTACTGTTTATGTAATGCTGCAATGCATCCAGTCTCAAGGAGCGAAATACACGAGCAGAAGAAAAAAATACAAATAAAAAAACCTGCTGCATCCAGCCCTGAGGTCCAGTCTTGCAGAGGTCATAGAGACTCTGGTTGGATGTGATATGATACATGGCTTTCTGCGCTTGCTGTAAATCCTTTCTGCACAATGTGCTTTTATCTCCCAGGCCCCAGATTAGATCCAGGCGAGTGACCAATAAGATGAACGCGCTGATTGTTGCTTATACTGTATCGGCCCGCGGTCCCATCCCGCTATTTATGGACTGTGACAAATGAGCATTTTGTTGTGACCGAGAGGAAAACAATTCTTTTTAGTTCCAAACAGTAATCACTTGTAGCAGGAATCCTCATTCACTGCAGAGACAAAGGTTTCCTAAGCAAAGAGAAGGCGCTCCGAGCATTTAGAGGACAAACACGGGGGGGGGGGGGGGGGGGGGGGGGTAAGGAGAACCATTCCCTACAAATAGACAAGGATTGTGCAGGTTTTTTTTTTTCAGAAACAGCGCCACTCTTGTCTGGAGGCTTTCTCTGGTACTGCAGCTCAGCCACATTTATTAAAATGTTGCATTACCAGATGCAGCCACCAGACAAGAGTGGCGCTGTTTCTGAACAAAAGCAATCATTTGTGTCCTAATCCTGGATTGTCTACCGGAGACTAAGGGTCCTATAACACGGAGCGATTTTTAACGATTGACGACTAACGATAAACGTTCGCAAACGAGATTGTTTATCGTTAACCTGAAATCGTTCATCATATTAGACAGAACGATGGTCGTTAGATACGATCGTTACTATGATCGCTTATTCCTTCTGATCCCAGCAAAACAATGAACAATGTGCAATTACACTGAACGATTAGTGAACAAATGAGCAAACGAATGTGGAATTACAGCGAACGATTTACGATAATTTTAGGTTCGGATCTAAATCCACGATCAACAACATACAAACGATTTTTCGATGCAATTACACAGAATGATTATCGTTTACATTCGAACGATATAACGTTTTTTCGCACGATAATCGTCCTTTGTAATAGGGCCCTAAGGTTGTTTGGGATCCACCTTCTCTAAATATAGTCTTCTTCATGCTTTACACTGCAGCCTCGCTCAACCAAAATGGTACATGGTAAGGAATGGGCAAACTTCTAATCCTTCCCCACCTTGGTTCTGTACCTTAAGGGGAGTTGGATTTATGGTCGTTTTCCAGAACTATTTTCATTGATGCTTATCCTCAGGGCAGGGCATCAATATCTAATGGGGGGTCCTACATATAATACCCCAGCCAATCAGCTGCTTCCCAGAGCCATGGCACCCACTCAGCAGGCACCTCTGTTCATTGTATAACAGATGTGCTGGGTTACTGCAGCTCAGCTCCCAATCATTTCAATAAGAACCAAGTTGCAGTACCGCAAAATGACCACTACACAATGGGGGAGATTTATCAAACATGGTGTAAAGTGAAACTGGCTCAGTTGCCCCTAGCAACCAATCAGATTCCACCTTCCATTCCTCACAGACTCTTTGGAAAATGAAAGGTGGAATCTGATTGGTTGCTAGGGGCAACTGAGCCAGTTTCACTTTACACCATGTTTGTTAAATCTCCCCCAATGTATGGCGCTGTCCCCTTCCGGCTTTGTACACTGTGTATGCCGATTCCCTGGCTCTGGCTGGGGTATTGGATGTTGTGCCCCCATTAATCAGATATTGATGATTTGGCCACATTCACACAGTGTATTTGGACATTATACAACAGCCGTTGTTGCAGAGTGCAACCATGGCCGTTGTTTAACGGCACTACTTCATTGAAAAGCAGTCTATGGAACCATGGCCGTAGTGTATACAGGCTGTGGTTCTCTGTGGCCGCACAAAATAATTGACAGGTGAACAGCGGCCGTATAAGATATGTGCCTGTGCTGACAGTGTAAACGGCCGATGTTCATACAGTGTCTGAACATGGCCTTAAAGGGGTTCTCCATTTGCTCCAGCACATACACTGCACCCCTGCTCCCTATCTCCCCGGTCTCTTCTATCTTCTGCTTCCTGTGACGTCACGGGTGAGTAAACATCTTGACATTCGGCAACTTCTAGGGAAATGTAAGTAAATCTGAGAATTCTTTTTAATGGCTCCTATAAACAAAGTGAACTACACGTAACTCGTATCCTTGGAGAAGGGGCCTGGCGGTAGACGTGATACTTGGTATTCAGAGCGGCTCCTACCTCAATTTACAGCGGCGCTTGTCTGCGCTGATCATATCGCTGCTCTTTCAATCAGACAAGGCCTCGCTCCACCAGGAAAACACTCATCACTAAAGTCATTTAAAGTATGTGTTAGCACAATAATGTTGAATAAAAGTCACACAATGCAGATCTACAGCCGCAGCGCCATGTTGTGCCCGAGCTATAAGAATGGTTATTGCTGCGAAGGGGGGGGGGGGGGGGGGGGCGAGCGTAATAAAGTGATCTGAAAACTGACACTTTCTTATATTGTACAACTACAAAGAGAGCAGTATTAGGCTATGTTCACACAACGCGTGAGACCGGCCGTTGTGTTCGGGCTGGACGATCTTTCCGGCTGCAGCACACAGCACACTATGAAGCAGGCGGCCGGAGCTGGCTTCATTGTGTGAACTGACAGGGTTCCCTACGGCCGCAATTCATTGAATTGCGGCCACAGAAAACTGACATGTCAGTTATTTGCGGCATCGCACGGGATCCCGATGTGTATACACTCCGGCCGGGATCCCATAGATTAATAGGAAGTGTTCACAGGCGCATAAAGTACGGCCGTTGTTGCCATCCGTACTTATACATAGTGTGTACATAGCCTTATAGTATACTGTATTAGTTATATTCTTATATATAGGAGCAGTATTATAGTAGTTATATTCTTGTATATAGGAGGCAGTATTATAGTAGCTATATTCTTGTATATAGGAGCAGTATTATAGTAGTTATATTCTTGTATATAGGAGCAGTATTATAGTAGCTATATTCTTGTATATAGGAGCAGTATTATAGTAGTTATATTCTTGTATATAGAGGCAGTATTATAGTAGTTATAGTCCTGTATATAGGTGCAGCATTATAGTAGTTATATTCTTGTATATAGGAGCAGTATTATAGAAGTTATATTCTTGTATATAGGAGCAGTATTATAGTAGTTATATATGTGTATATAGGAGCAGTATTATAGTAGTCATATTCTTGTATATAGGAGCAGTATTATAGTAGTCATATTCTTGTATATAGGAGCAGTATTATAGTAGTTATAGTCTTGTGTATAGGAGCAGTATTATAGTAGTTATAGTCTTGTGTATAGGAGCAGTATTATAGTAGTTATGCGGTTCAGGGAAGAAACAGAGTGCTGCACCTCACACCTATGGCTGATACTAGTGCCGCTTGGCTAAATAAAAAACACATCAGAATTTTGTGTATGAATTGATCAAGCCATACTGCTCGAGGTACGAGGTACATGGGGCAGTATGGCTTGATCAATTCATACACAAAATTCTGATGTGTTTTTTATTTAGCCAAGCGGCACTAGTATCAGCCATAGGTGTGATGTGCAGCACTCTGTTTCTTCCCTGAGCCACATTTTGTTTCTCTCTTTTCTCCGTGTTTTGCACTCCTCCTGGTGAGACCCACATGACCGCAATTAGCAGGAGACACCTGAGTGCACATGGTTTTAATCCCTCCTGTTTTTTTCCCATTCTGTTTGCTGCAGCTATGGTGAGCGCAATACCTTATCCAGACTTGTGCTGCTTGGGGGCGACCTTCTCCGCCGGCGGTGCTGGCCGGGTTCTGGTGTGGTGTTTTTGGGTCTGGTCCTGTGGCATGGGGGTCGCAGGGCCGTCCCATGGCCCCCGTTCCCTGGCTGTGCACGCCTGCGGGGTTGGTGGCCACTGACTGGCACGGTGTGGACTTAGTGTAGGGACCCATGTGTATCAGATACCGGCACGAGGTACATGGGGCAGTATGGCTTGATCAATTCATACACAAAATTCTGATGTGTTTTTTATTTAGCCAAGCGGCACTAGTATCAGCCATAGGTGTGATGTGCAGCACTCTGTTTCTTCCCTGAGCCACATTATAGTAGTTATATTCTTTGTACATAGGAGCAGTATTATAGTAGATAGTTTTCGTCCATAGGGGCAGGATTATAGTAGATACTTTTCGTACATGGGGCAGTATTATAGTAGATACTTTTTGTACATCGGGGCAGTATTATAGTAGATACTTTGTGTACATAGGGGGCAGTATTTTGGAAGTTTTGTTCTTGTATTACTTCAGTTTTTGGATACACCACTACCCCATAGAGATTCACTCGACCAGTCATAGTAGAATAACATGGCTCTAGTACATTCTGCCAGATGTAATATTCAGTGTGTTCCCCCGTTACGCTCAGTGTCCTTATATGAATTCTGACAAAATAATTCAATGCTTTCACAGTGAGCCGCCAATAACGCACCTGCATGAAATAACCCGCACGTCTCCATCTCCAGGTAGAGAGGCGGCCGTCCTGAATAATGATGTCACCCTGTTTATGGCTCTTGATTTATACATCATTTGCGTAATCACTAAAAACCACTGAATTGTAGGAAAGTTTCCCCTCAAAGCAGCTAAAAGCCCATTCATTCGGGGAAACTCATCTCCAAAGGCTTTTATCGCAAATCAATATCCACTTAGATATCAGGTCTCTTATTTCCTAGTACAATACATCTCATTTCGTAACAATCACTCAATTCTTCTTCAAGGGAATAGCATAAAAAAAAAATCCCATTCACGGTGATCACAGGACCAAACTATTTAACAAGAGGCAGCGAGCGGGCGACATTTAACGCTTACTGTAATCTCTAGGGGATTTTTTTTCGTGAGCATCATTACATTGCGGCCGCGGGTCACTTAGGGCTCTTACATGCGGTTGTATTTTAGCTTCTGAGTTGTATAGAGCGGTAACTCAGCACCCATTAAAGTCTATGGGTCCTTACTTTACTGCCATATACTTCCAATTTCATATAGCGCTATACATGGGTTGTCATACGGTCATGTTTTTTCAGGTGTTGTACTATGGAAATATTCTCGTCATTCGTCACTCAAACATTGACATCTATTCATATCTAATATTACGAGGCTCCACTCATATCAATTATCTCATTATTAGGCTATGTTCACACAAGTGCGCCGCATCCAAATTCACCAGAAATAAAGATCATCCGGCCGGTACTGCAGTACCATCTGGGATGATCTTCTCTGACGCCGGCCGTACTGTCACTCGGCCGGGTCGCAGAACGGCCGGTGTTATACCATGTGTGAACAGGGCCTAAGGCTATGCTGCCGGCCATACATTGTATAGAGGTCTATTGCTAATTGACTTGCAGACACACCAAAAGGTGCCGGCAATCTAAATAGGAATAAAATAGTGTTCCTGTGGCTGATATGGCAGTATGGCCACAGGAACATGTAAAACACTGACACTGCAAACAATGGACGCGTCAAACAATGGCCAATGCGTGAACATAGCCGTAGGGGTATGGATGTCAAAGAGGGGGGTCCCTGTCCAACCCTGTATTAGCCAGATCAGAGAGTCTCTATACCTAATGGCTCTAACTAGGGCATACAACCATATATTACATTCTCATCCATTCATCATGTAATACCATATATCTCCACCAGTGGCCACTGCAGGAAAAATGTGCAGCTAGCAGCAAGTTCTGGACCACCTGCGATCAGCAGATTGGTTAAAAAGGTAGCGATCCAGATGAGATCAGCCTTTTACTATATATATATATATATATATATATATATATATATATATATATATATATAATATAATTTATTTATTTTTTTTATATTTGTAAATTCAGTATGTAACACAGGTGACATCACAGCTCTGATGTTTTACAGCAATATCATCCCTCCAGTTGCTGGTACATTGTACCAAACACTCTACACTTATTCATGCAGCAGTGTAGAATACTCAGACATTGGCTATTTGTGTTGTGGTCGCTGTGGTGTTGAAGACCTTAGACTGCTGTGAGCGTCCGCGCATCCTGTGAGCCGTGCTGAAGACTGCGGTAAAAGCTGCAGACAGTAATGGCTGCTTCTGTCTCGGGAACTGGTAACAAGTCATCCATTACACATTCATAAAAGGTCAGAGTGTAAATATTAATACACGTAAATAGCAGTTAAGTCGGCATGTTTATACGTCTGCAGCCGCCGCCTAGACGGGCGCATATGCTGAAATTTCCATCTAATTAATGTTCTGCCAGGTTTTCGCTTTGAATCATGGAGTTGGTTTAAAGGGAAACTCCACGTCATGTTGTATTGGGTAATTGTCTTGTGACCCCCGTCGGCTCTGGAATCTCCGGCGCTGACACATCACGACTCGGCTGATGGTCTGGCCACTTAGCCTGTTAGTGACTGTCGCGGGACACTGTTCCAGTCACTGATTGGCTGAGCGGCCAGTCCCTCAGCCAGGACAGGCCTTACCTCTCCCCATGCCACGGTGAGCGATAGGACCGGCCCCAGGACCCCTGCCAGAAGGCATTTTCCCCCGAGTTGTGATAACCTCGCAACTCAGGGAATAATGCCTTCTGGCGGGGGTCCCGAGGCCTGTCCCATCACTCACCGTGGCATGGCTGAGCGGTCAGTTCATCAGCCAGGTTGTGACGTGTCACGGGGGGAGAGCCCGGTGGTAGTTCCGAGGCCGATCCCACTGCAGGCACGGAGACAGGTAAGTTCGTACTTGTAATCAAATTCCCCCTTGCCAGCTGCCGAATTAAAAAAAAAAACAACTGTTGGACTTCTTTAAATTTAGAATCAGTACAAGCTGTGAGATGTTTTTACTAAAGCACTCATGTAGATCTGTATCAGAGCTTTTACCCTTAGAAAAATAAGGTTCAAATTGATGGCAATGGTTGGACGTGGTTAGAACATTGGCACCTGGTTTGTACCATCTCCTATACAACGTAGGTGGTCATCTCCAGACCTAGCAATAGATGTCAATGGCGAAGTCTGTATCAGAACACTGTAACTACTCATCGGTGGTGACCATCCAAGAAGCGGACCTTTGTTGTAGAACACTCCTCATCGGTGGTGACCATCCGAGAAGCGGACCTTTGTTGTAGAACACTCCTCATCGGTGGTGACCATCCGAGAAGCGAACCTTTGTTGTAGAACACTCCTCATCGGTGGTGACCATCCGAGAAGCGAACCTTTGTTGTAGAACACTCCTCATCGGTGGTGACCATCCAAGAAGCGGACCTTTGTTGGAGAACACTCCTCATCGTTTGTGACCATCCAAGAAACGGACCTTTGTTGGGTCTTCTGATACAGTAAGTGGGTTTATGCGTTTCTATGATATTCAGGCTTGTGCTACAATGAAAGCACCACATCCAACAATGGTTGGATGTGGTTAGAACATTGGCACCTGGTTTGTACCATCTCCTTTACAACGTAGGTGGTCATCTCCAGACCTAGCAATAGATGTCAATGGCGAAGTCTGTATCAGAACACTGTAACTACTCATCGATGGTGACCATTCAAGAAGCAGACCTTTGTTGTAGAACACTCCAGCTTGTCTCATCGAGGGCCGTATCCAAGAAGCGGACCTTTGTTGTAGAACACTCCTCATCGGTGGTGACCATCTGAGAAGCGGACCTTTGTTGGAGAACACTCCTCATCGGACCTTTGTTGGGTTTTCTGATACAGTAAGCGGTTTTATGCATTTCTATGATATTCAGGCCTGTGCTACAATGAAAGCACGAGAAATCCTGAGCAGACAAAAGACGAGGAGAAGAAGGAGAAGGAGGTCTCTGAATAGAGATGGAGCGTTCTTGAAGTTGCTCGTCATGTTGAATTTGGTAATTATGCGGCATAATGGAGCTATTGTTACTCCACATGGGTTCAGATTGTTAAATAGAGCTCCTTTGTGTTTCCATACACAGCTGTGGTGTCCCTGTAACAAATGTCACCGCGCTCCTGTCATCTCACATCCAAGGACATGTTTGTGGATAAACAAGACGGAGAAATCGTCGCTATCGGTAAGGAGATAAGGATGAATAGGGCGCTATAATCCGGGGCGTCCCACGCGCCTGCCGAAACCCCATCCCTGTGTAACATTTTATATCATATATACCTCATGGGGGAGGGTAATCAATGCTTTCACCCAAAAAGTTGAAAAACTGTTGTGCAAACAGGTGACAACTGTACACAAAAACATTAATTAAAGGGGTACTCCCTCGAAAATCTTTTTCTTTCAAATCAACTGGTGTCAGAAAGTGCCAGAGATTTGTCATTTACTTCTATTAAAAAAAATCTAAAGTCTTCCAGTACTTATTAGCTGCTGTATGCCCTGCAGGAAGAGGTGTATTCTTTCCAAATTGACACACTGCTCTCTGCTGCCACCTCTGTCCATGTCAGGAACTGTCCAGAGAAGGAGTAATTCCCCATAGAATACCTCTTGTGCTCTCCAGACTAGAAAGAATACACCACTTCCTGTAGGACATACAGCAGCTGATAAGTACTGGAAGACTTGAGATTTTTTTTTTTTTTTTAATAGAAGTAATTCACAAATCTCTGACACTTTCTGGCACCAGTTGATTTGGCCCCACGGGTATGGCCAGCTTTAGGTGGCGTCCTAGGACAGGGATTTCCTTCCATTGATCCTATACAATATTCCTTGGCTGAATAACCAGGCCGTGTGCTGCAGTACAGATCTGCGCTGCGCATTAAACTAATTGAAAGTGTGAAAATGATCTCAGCAATCGCCTCTCTTGGAATTTTCCATTGTATTCAGACTCGGATAGAGAAATCTGCATCTTACATTGGCCGTTGCCCGGTTCAGGGACTCATCCTGGTAATGGTAATGTAATTGTGCAAAGTATTGATCGGGGGAAGTGTTGAGATCTGCAGCACAGAGGAGATGTGATCGGCACCGGGTGACCCCAGGACTCTCTGACTGATAAGGAAATCATCAGACGAATGTCATCCACAGAACTCATCTCACCCGCCTAGAACGTGCCCACTCCATGCTGTCCTGAAGATCTCGCCCATACACGAGTGGGAGAACGAGATGACGACTGAATTCACTAACTAGAAATTTAATCACTAAGGAGAAGTTCTTGAGATCTTAAAGGGACACACTTAGGGCCCTATTCCACAGGACGATTATCGTTCAGATTATCGTTAAATCTAAACGATAATCGTTCGTTTGAATAGCAGTTAACGACTAACGACCGAACGAGAAATCGCTGATCGTTTAATAAGACCTGGACCTATTTTTATCGTTGCTCGTTCGCAAATCGTTCGCATTGAATAAGAAGTCGTTCGGCAAGAATGATTACAAGTAACGATTATCTTTCCGTGTAAATGGGTGAACGATTTCAGGTCTTTCGTAATAACGGTCGTTTCGATCGTTTATCGTTAACGATTATACGAACGATAATCATCCGGTGGAACAGGGCCCTTAGAGTCGCTATGAATCATGGGTAACAGTTTTTTAAACACAGTATAACTGTTCACTGCATTTCTTATAATCTACTGATTACAGCTTGTATCATCGAGGGCGGCATTCCTAATTCTGCAGTCTGGTGAGTGCAGCTCTGGAGTATAATGCAGGCTGTAAATCACCTGCCTCCGCTCAGAAATTTCGAGCGGATCGCCCGCCACAGACTCCGTTTGGAATCCCACCTGCCTCAGTGTCTCAATGTAACGTGTTGTGCTCCTCTGCTCTCCGCCACTCTCTGCCCAAAGAATTGACATGTCATAGGATTCCGAACAGAGTCCGCGGCGGGGGTTCAGCTCAGAATTTCCGCCTGTGAACGTACCCTCATAGAGCTAGGGGCCCATATATACAGCAACTGCACTGGGGTCCACTGCGTGTCTGTCCTCTAATGATAATGAGATGACTGCTGACCCCACCCTCTAATGATAATGAGATAACTGCTGACCCCGCCCTCTAATGATAATGAGATGACTTCTGACCCCTTCCTCTAATGATAATGAGATGACTCTGCTGACTCCTCCCTCTAATGATAATGAGATTACTTCTGACCCCTCCCTCTAATGATAATGAGATAACACTGCTGACCCCTCCCTCTAATGATAATGAGATGACACTGCTGACCCCGCCCTCTAATGATAATAAGATGACTCAGCTAACCCCGCCCACTAATGATAATGAGATGATTCTTAACCCCACTCTCTATTTATGGAATGACCCTGATGCCCCACCCTCTACTAATAGTGACTAATGTCTCTACTGATTCCTCCCTCTAATGAAAATGATACTTCTTTGCTGACCCCGCCCTCTAATGATAATGAGATGACTGCTGACTCCTCCCTCTAATAATGAGATGACTCTGCTGACTCCTCCCTCTAATAATAATGAGATGACTCTGCTGACTCCTCCCTCTAATGATAATGGGATGACTGCTGACTCCTCCCTCTAATGATAATGAGATGACACTGCTGACCCCTCCCTCTAATGATAATGAGATGACTCTGCTGACTCCGCCCTCCAATGATAATGAAATGAATCTGCTGACACCGCCCTCTAATGATGAGACGACTGCTGACCCCTCCCTCTAATAATGAGATGACTCTGCTGACCCCTCCCTCTAATGATAATGAGATGACTCTGCTGACCCCTCCCTCTAATGATAATGAGATGACTGCTGACTCCTCCCTCTAATGATAATGAGATGACACTGCTGACCCCTCCCTCTAATGATAATGAGATGACTCTGCTGACCACGCCCTCTAATGATAATGAGATGACTCTGCTGACTCCTTTCTCTAATGATAATGAGATGACTCTGCTGACTCCTTTCTCTAATGATAATGAGATGACTCTGCTGACTCCTTTCTCTAATGATAATGAGATGACTCTGCTGACTCCTCCCTCTAATGATAATGAGATGACTGCTGACCCCACCCTCTAATGATAATGAGATCACTCTGCTGACTCCTCCCTCTAATGATAATGAGATGACTCTGCTGACCCCTCCCTCTAATGATGAGATAACTCTGCTGACCCCACCCTCTAAGATAATGAGATGACTGCTGACCCCGCCCCCATCAGGCGCACCGCTGTATACATACGAATAGCATTATTCTGATATTCCGCTATATACCTGCAGTATACAGCCAACACGTGATGTGACGGCTCCCGGAGGAACCTTTTTGGTTGGGAAGTCATTGCTGGCACCGCACGTTACCACATTCATGTTGTCCAATATTTCTGCAATTATTTCAGCATGGGCCCAGGTTAGAGGAAATTACTAAATGACTGAGGAGTGTAATGAGGAAGCCCGCCGTTAACCCCTTCATGTCTGCAGTGGATTCATTTATAAAAATCGACTTTTCTCTCTAGGTTAACGCCACATGATCGCCATGAGACACCAAGACCGCGCCAAACCGCAAGCTCCTTAAACTGACGGCCATTCAGTGTGCCCATTACAGAGAAGACCCCCAAAGAGGTATTCCCTATCACCATCTGAGAAGGTCAACCCCTTTCTCCGGTCTTGAGAACTGGGACCCCAGCCTCCCGTTAGCATGCACACCGCCTATGGGAAGAACCGAGTACAGTCTTTACCTGTTTCCATCAACTTCAATAGAGAATGGAGTGTTGGGTAGTGCATGGGCGCCACCACTCCCTTCTAACAGGACACTCGGGCCCCCATTATCAAGATCACCCTATCGGTCAGACCCCCCGGTCACCTAGTTTCTCAGATAGTAATACCCCCTTTAAAGGGGTAGTTTACTCCAATTTTTTTTTTTATTTAAATCAACTGGTGCCATAGATTTGTAATTTACTTCTATTAAAAAAATCTCAACTCTTCCAGTACTTATCAGCTGCTGTATGTCCTGCAGGAAGTGGTGTATTCTTTACAGTCTGGAGAGCAGGAGAGGTTTTTTATGTGGGTTGGATCCTGCTCTTGACAGTTCCTGACATGGACAGAGGTGGCAGCAGAGAGCACTGTGTCAGACTGGAAAGAATACACCTCTTCCTGCAGTACATACAGCAGCTGATAAGTACTGGAAGATTTGAGATTTTTTTTTTTATAGAAGTAAATAACAAATCTCTGGCACTTGCTGTGTCCAGTTGATCTAAAAGAAGAAAAATTGTGTGTGTGTGTGTGTGTGTGTGTTTGTGTAGGAGTTTTTTCAACAACCGGAGGGCCTGAGTTTGTCATCCCTGATCTAGACTAACCTGAAGCACCAGGGACTCTACCATTTACCCCATTCTCTAGGCATCTAATTCTAGTCTTATGAGGACAATGAATAGTAGTTTTATATAGGCACCGAATAGCAGTAAAACTATAAACATATAAAGACATGTATAGAAATATTATGGGGGAGATTTATCAAACGTGGTGTAAAGTGAAACGGGCTCAGTTGCCCCTAGCAACCAATCAGATTCCACCTCTCATTCCTCACAGACTCTTTGGAAAATGAAAGGTGGAATCTGATTGGTTGCTAGGGGCAACTGAGCCAGTTCTACTGTACACCATGTTTGACATATCTACCCCATTATTCGCATACGGTAAGGCGGTACTATGTATGTATTGTATGGCAATATTATTCAGACACTAAATAAGCTGAGAACTAGAGCCACAGGCATAGGCGGAGGCCCGCATGACAGGGTGTCTAGGGAGGGGCTAAGGGGGCCATATTAGGCTAAGGGGTGGAGTTTAGGGACCCTGATATATAAGGGAAAAGTGCGGGAAGAGTCCAGTCACCGCAGGTTAGGCAAGTTACCGCTCCCGCCCACCCTAAGTTGGTGTTTTCATGGAGTTGGTAATAGTTGGGGATCGGTAAAAGGAGTGTAAAGAGTATCTCCAGCATTTAGTACACGGCCACAGTGGGAGAGGAGTTGGTTACAATTCTGTGAGGTGTTTGTTTGCGGGGTGGTAGCAGCTGGAGGGTGGAGTTCCTTGGAGTTGGCGTTATATTTGGGATATTATTGGGGGTCCTATTACATGGGTGTATGGGGCCCCGATCAATAATGTAAACAAGAACGGATCTGCTAAATCGGCGCTCGTTTACTAAGCCTATTACATAGCCCATGTGATGGCGGCTGGGGGTAATATGGGGTTAACAGAATGGAAAGCTTACCAATATGTTGATGTGCCTGGTCATGTAGCTCCAAGGACCTCCCCTTCTTTATAGTTCTTCTCATTGGATCTGCTGGTCTAATTCTGGATGTTGGATATTGTTGTTTTATACGGATATAAATCCCCCTCCTGAGGGACTGTACTCTACAATACCCTGGTCAAGCAACTTTGTATGCTCACTGAATGATTGTATTGCATTCAAAAAAATATGAGCAACCTTTTGTATTATTATATCCATACTGTATTGTGGTTTTAAACATTGTATGGCAGGCGGTATTATTTAGACACTGACAATTTTATACATACACACTGTGTGACAGGCCTGTGTGGGAAACACATAGCAATGTTGTGTGTGCTGTATATAGTAATAATATTTGGGTATAAAATAGGCATTATATGGCAGTATTATTTGGATACTGAATAGCAACATTACATAGATGCTGAATGGCAGTACTATGTAAAAAAGAATATGGCATTGTTATATGAAAAAATATAGAAGCACATTGTATAGGGGTATTATTTAGGCATTGTATGGCCATATTATTTAGGCATTGTATCTCAGTATTATTTAGGCATTGTATGGCTGTATTATTAAAGCATTTGAAGGCTGTATTATTTATGCATTGTATGGCTGTATTATTTAGGCATTGTATGGCTGTATTATTTAGGCATTATATGGCCATATTATTTAGGCATTGTATGGCTGTATTATTAAAGCATTTGATGGCTGTATTATTTATGCATTGTATGGCTTTATTATTTAGGCATTGTATGGCTGTATTATTTAGGCATTGTATGGCGGCATTATTCCTGCACTGGATGGCAGTATTATTTGGCCACTGAATTACAGTATTATTTAGGCATTGTATGGAAGTATTATTTATGCATTGTATGGCTGTAATATTTAGGCATTATATGGCCGTATTATTTAGGCATTGTATAGAAGTATTATTTGGGCAATGTATGGCTGTATTATTTAGGCATTATATGAAAGTATTATTTAGACTTTGTATAGCGGCATTATTCCTGCACTGAATGGCAGTATTATTTAGGCTTTGTATAGAAGTATTATTTATGCATTGTGTGGCTGTATTATTTAGGCATTGTATGGAAGTATTTTTTGCCCCTTGAATGGCAATTTTCTTTGGACAGAGAATGGCAGCATTGTGCGGGAAACTTGCTATGTGTGAAAGTATTATAAATAGTATGATGCAGATGTGTATATGGAGGGGCTATCTCATGTGTTGCCCAAGGGCCCTTTTTCCATAAAACCAGCTCTAAATCCTAACAGGGTCTTGCACAGTAGACCACCCCAAATGCAGATACCTATAAGGACCAATCAGGACTGCCTAGGACTGTTAAACACACACTATGACTAGAAGGCATCTACTTGTGACATAGCTTCTGCAGGACAGACTAGGCATGCTTGGACTTGTAGTCCTCCCCCAATGCCTTGACAAAGCCGTCACAATGCAGGAATCAATAACCAAGCTCCTGGTACTTTTCCGCACATGAAGGATAGAAACATCACATCTGGGGGTCCTTCACGTGATTGCTAGCTCTTCTGTCCAGTGCGGCAGGGCCCCTTCTAAGTGTGAGTGGATACATAGCTGAAATCCTCTGCGTCAGCTGTTTGACAAGGCTGTGAATAAATCCTTCTCCCTCATGTGACCTCATATCGCCTGGCTGCACCTGACAATGGGAGCCTTCCTGGAATAATAATAATATCCTTCATGGAATGCCTGACGACAAGCAGGCCAGTGGCCGGTCCTGGAGCAGGAGGCTGCGGGTGACAGCAGACAGCCTCATTGTTGTGGTACTGGTGGGAACTTTCACATTTTAGTCTGGCTCTGGCATCACAATGTATTGTCCTTAATAAATGAGCTATGCACTGATAGGTATGGGGGGTACCCAGCAAGTGATGCCCCCAGCTCTAGTCCAGCCATAGGGATGGCATTGCAAACAGTAGATGTGGGCATAGGCCCAGCTATAGTGCAGACCCCCCCCCCCTTCCCCCCACAGGTCTATGCACTAGATGCCCCCCCCCCATCAGGACCCCAAATCTGTCCTACCCCAAACCACACAATGCACCAGGGGCAACGAATCACAGCGTCGTCCTCAATGCAGATACAAGTGTTTACAATGTCTCAGATGATAGACCCCAGTCCCAGCCTGAGCCCACCGAGGACAGAATGGACCATACCACAAGCAGCGTTCTATAGTGAAAAAGGACTTACCAAATGGAGAGGTGTGGGCACCCCCCCTCCTGCCCATCTTCCCCAGGCTGGAGGAGATGCTCTCCCGGCTGAGTCAGGGGGCTCTTTGTTGCCGCTGTAATGGCATGTGAGGGTCCCTGCCTGTGTGACACTTACTGTGTGTACTGAGCAAGGATGAAGCTGCTGGGGCTGGGAATGGGAGGGATGGCTATGATTGAGGGGAGGAGAGACTCTCTATAGAGAACAGCAGTGTGATTGTGAACAGCATGGTGACACCGTATGTGTATACAGGATGGTGTGTGATTGTGAGTGACACTGTGTGGGTATACAGGATGGTGTGTGATTGTGAACAGTGGTGACACCGTGTGTATACAGGATGGTGTGTGATTGTGAGTGACACTGTGTGGGTATACAGGATGGTGTGTGATTGTGAACAGTGGTGACACAGTGTGTATACAGGATGGTGTGTGATTGTGAACAGTGGTGACACCGTATGTGTATACAGGATGGTGTGTGATTGTGAGTGACACTGTGTGGGTATACAGGATGGTGTGTGATTGTGAACAGTGGTGACACTGTGTGTATACAGGGTGGTGTGTGATTGTGAGTGACACTGTGTGGGTATACAGGATGGTGTGTGATTGTGAACAGTGGTGACACCGTGTGTATACAGGATGGTGTGTGATTGTGAGTGACACTGTGTGGGTATACAGGATGGTGTGTGATTGTGAACAGTGGTGACACAGTGTGTATACAGGATGGTGTGTGATTGTGAACAGTGGTGACACCGTATGTGTATACAGGATGGTATGTGATTGTGAACAGTGGTGACACAGTGTGTATACAGGATGGTGTGTGATTGTGAACAGTGGTGACACCGTATGTGTATACAGGATGGTGTGTGATTGTGAACAGTGGTGACACCGTATGTGTATACAGGATGGTATGTGATTGTGAACAGTGGTGACACTGTATGTGTATACAGGATGGTGTGTGATTGTGAATAGTGGTGACACAGTGTGTATACAGGATGGTGTGTGATTGTGAGTGACACTGTGTGGGTATACAGGATGGTGTGTGATTGTGAACAGTGGTGACACCGTATGTGTATACAGGATGGTGTGTGATTGTGAACAGTGGTGACACAGTGTGTATACAGGATGGTGTGTGATTGTGAACAGTGGTGACACTGTGTGTATACAGGATGGTGTGTGATTGTGAACAGTGGTGACACAGTGTGTATACAGGATGGTGTGTGATTGTGAACAGTGGTGACACTGTGTGTATACAGGATGGTGTGTGATTGTGAACAGTGGTGACACCGTATGTGTATACAGGATGGTGTGTGATTGTGAACAGTGGTGACACCGTATGTTTATACAGGATGGTGTGTGATTGTGAACAGCATGGTGATACTGTGTATGTACAGGATATGTGATTGTGAACAGCAAAGAGACACTGGTGGAGTTTTATCAAACTGGTGTAAAGTAGAACTGGCCCAGTTGCCCCTAGCAACCAGATTCCACTTTTAAATCCTCAAAGATTCTTTGAAAAATGAAAGGTGGGATCTGATTGGTTGCTAGGGGCAACTGAGCCAGTTCTACTATACACCAGTTTGATAAATCTCCTCCACTGTGTATGTAGAGGATGGTGCGTGATTGTGATCAGCATTATGACACTGTGTGTGTACAGGAGTGTAGTGACAGTGTCTGTGTGTGTTTTCATTGTGTTCAGAATGGTGACACTATGTGTGTGTGTGTGTGTGTGTGTGTGTGTGTGTGTGCGCATGCTTATAGTGATTGAGTGTGTTAATGTGTGTGTTGTAATCATGACTGCATTATGTTGACATTGTGTGCTTAAAATTGTATACATCATGAGGCCAGTTTGTGTGGGTGCGTTTTTGAGTGTGGTGTGGTTGTGTACTCTATGGTGTGTGTGCATCTATGTGTTTATATGTATTTATGTGTTTATTATGTATTTATGTAGAGGCGCTCATAGCTGGCGTAGGTTTCAGTGTCATTTTTCCGTAGGAAAAATGATAAATGCGGCGCACGCAGAGGCCACGCCCCCCTCTCCGCCCCACTGAGGAAGGTGGTGCAGATGGGGGACATGCGAATAAAATATTCACAAAAATACCCTTTGCCAAAAAAAGGCATTTTCGCCTTTTGATACGTCCCCCCTGGTGTACTAAACAGAAAAATGTAACGCTGATTATGGAGGCGCTCTATGGCTTGCATTACTTACAGGGTATGTTTGAGGCATTCTGTGGCACTGGTCATGGGATAATCTCTGACCGTGGTCATGGGGTATTCTTTTCCTGGCACTGGTCATGGGGTATTCTCTGCCTGGCACTGATCATGGATTTTTATCTGCCTGGCACTGGTCATTGGGTATTCTCATCTTGGCACTGGTCATTGAGTATTATCTCCTTGGCACTAATCATGGAGTATTCTCTGCCTGGTACTGGTCATTGGTTATTCTCTGCTTGGCACTGGTCATTGGGTATTATCTACCTGGCACTGATCATAGAGTATTCTCTTTCTGGCACTGGTCATGGAGTATTCTCTGTTTGGCACTGGTCATGAGGTATTCTCATCCTGAAACTGGTCATGGGGTATTCTCTGTTTGGCACTGATCATGGGGTATTTTCTGTTTGGCACTGGTCATGGAGTATTCTCTGCCTGGCATCGGTCACTGGTTGTTCTCTGCCTGGCACTGATCATGGAGTATTCTTTGCCTGGCACTGGTCATGCGGTATTCTCTGTCTGGCACTGATCATGGGGTATTCTCTGTTTTGTACTGATCATGGGGTATTCTCTGTTTGGTACTGATCATGGGGTATTCTCAGTCTGGCACTGGTCATGGGGTATTCTCTGTCTAGCACTGGCCACGGGGTATTCTCTGTTTGGCACTGGTCATGGGATATTCTCTGGTACTGATCATGGGTTATTCTCAGTCTGGCACTAATCATGGGGTATTCTCAGTCTGGCACTGGTCATGCGGTATTCTCTGTTTGGCACTGATCATGGTGTATTCTCTGTTTGGCACTGGTCATGGAGTATTCTCTGTCTGGCACTGGTCATGGGGTATTCTCTGTTTGGCACTGGTCATGGGGTATTCTCTGTTTGGCACTGATCATGATTTATTCTCATCCTGGCACTGGTCATGGGGTATTCTCTGTTTGTCACTGATCATGGGGTATTCTCTGTTTGGCACTGATCATGGGGTATTCTCTGTTTGGTACTGATCATGGGGTATTCTCTGTTTGGCACTGATCATGGGGTATTCTCTGTTTGGCACTGATCATGGGGTATTCTCTGTTTGGTACTGATCATGGGGTATTCTCTGTTTGGCACTGATCATGGGGTATTCTCTGTTTGGTCCTGGGATATTGTGTCCCTGGCAATGGTCATCTACACCATCTAACCATAACATTAACACCACTGTCAGGGGATGGGAACATTATGTAATATCTGGTGACAATAGCGCCTGTTATGGGGTGGGAGATCAGGCAGCAAGTAGTCAGTTCTTGATGCTGATGTGTTAGAAGTGGGCAAAATGGGCAAGTATCTGACTTACTATGATCAGGGGCCTAGAAGTGATGTCTGGATGACCCTGAGGACAAGATCATGGGGGCCCAAGCTTCATTGTTGTGCAGGGAAGTGAAGACTAGCTTGTCTGGTCCAATCCCTAAAAGGGCTGTAGAGCAAATTGCTGAAAAACGTCCTGCTGGCTATGATAGAAAGATGTCATCAGATCTAAGAGGACATTGCGTAGCCAAGTGGCACATACTGTATTAGGCTATTGCTGAGGGGAGAATATTCTATTATTGGAAAGATTCCCTCTGCCAAGATGTGTGTGGAGCTGTCTGTGGTACTTGCACCATTGTCTCATCTATAAAATGGCCGCCCGCTGGCTACAGATGTTAGTCTCCTCTATAGTCTATATAACCATAGAAACCACACAGGACTAATACCTTAGTGTAAGACCACATCCCAGACTTCTACTAGACTTCCCCAATTCTTAGAATTACTAGCTTGCTTTGACGTCTTGCAAATTATGTGGTCATCTGCTGTAATAGTCAACGCGTTCACTTAAAGGGAAATTTACCCTATACGAGCTTATGCCTTTAAGTCATAATACTCACATAAAGATAGTAAAGAGGTCCCAGAATTGTATAACATTCTCATGTCTGCATCATATGGGTACCAATACGGCTTCTCATACACAAACTTTTCAGTAAGAGAAATCTCTGAGCAGTGCTAAAGGGGTGTGAGCTATAGAGCATTACTATATGGAGGGGGGTACAAGGAGCCTTAAGAGGTCAATGGACCATAGAACATGTTTTTATTTTGACTGGTGTCAGAATGTTATACAGATTTGTTAATTACTTCTATTTAAAATCTCCAATCTTCCAATACTTATCAGCTGCTGTAGGTCCCGCAGGAAGTGGTGTATTCTTTCGAATCTGACACAGTGCTCGCTGCTGCCACCCCTGTCAGGAACTGTCCAGAGCAGGAAGGGTTCTCTATGAGGATTTGGACAGTTCTTGTCATTGACAGAGGTGGTGGCAGAGAGCACTGTGTCAGACTGGAAAGAATACACCACATCCTGCAGGACTTACAGCAGCTAATAAGCACTGGAAGACTGGAGATTTTCAAATAAAAGTAAATTACAAATCTAGATAACTTTCTGAAAACATTTTTCACCGGAGTACCCCTTTAGAGAAGTCCGGCGAAAATTTTTATTAAAGTGTATTGCCCTCCAAAAGTTATACAAATCACCAATATACACTTATTACAGGAAATTCTCATGAAGTGTTTTTTTTCCCTGCACTTACTACAGTATCAAGGCTTCACTTCCTGGATAACATGGTGATGTCACTTCCTGGATAACATGGTGATGTTACTTCCTGGATAACATGGTGATGTCACTTCCTGGATAACATGGTGATGTCACTTCCTGGATAAAAAATGGTGATGTCACTTCCTGGATAACATGGTGAAGTCACTTCCTGGATAACATAGTGATGTCACTTCCTGGATAACATGGTGATGTCACTTTCTGGATAACATGGTGATGTCACTTCCTGGATAAAATGGTGATGTCACGACCTGACTCCCAGAGCTGTGCGGGCTGTGGCTGCTGGAGAGGATGATGTCAAGGGGACACTGAGGGACACAGGGCACTGGAGGGACACTGAGCATCCCTCTGCCATCATCCTCTCCAGCAGCCACAGCCCGCACAGCTCTGGGAGTCGGGTCGTGACATCACCATGTTATCCAGGAAGTGACATCACCATTTTATCCAGGAAGTGACATCTCCATTTTATCCAGGAAGTGACATCACCATGTTATCCAGGAAGTGACGTCACTAGGTTATCCAGGAAGTGACACCATCATTTTATCCAGGAAGTGACATCACCATTTTATCCAGGAAGTGAAGCCTTGATGCAGTAGTAAGTGCAGGGAAAAAAGCACTTTATGTGCATGTCCCGTAATAAGTGTATATTGGTAATTTGTATAACTTTTGGGGGGCAACACAATAATTTAATAGAAATTTTCGCCGGACTTTTCCTTTAAAGGGATTTTCCTGTCTGACAAAGTTATCCCCTGTCCACAGCAGTTTCGCCACAACTCAATTCATTCTCTATGGGAGCTGCCAGAAAAACACCTTGACTATTCTAACAGGTTTTGAGAATATTGGTGCCCCTGTGGTCATACCCTGAGCGATCACCTTTATCAGACAGACTACCCCTTTAATTCTCTATCTATGCCGAGGATTTGGCGCTGTGTGTTAGCTGCTCCTATGCTGCCCGCTCTCTTACCTCGGCTAATAACAGTCTGCAGCTGCCTACGATATTAAGCAGATTATTTCTATGCCGGGAGGCATTCACATAATATCCTTTATGATGGCAGCTGCTGACCTGGAGGGGGATGCTATCCGTCAGGCGGTGGAGCACCTTACAGCCCCTGGCGGAGGCGAATATTATGGCGTCCAGGCGGGTAGCGTGGCTCTTACGACATTCCCCGCGTCAGCCTGGTAGCGTTTCTTGCTAGAGGGGGGGGGGCCTTAGTCTCCGGCTCCTTTACCTGACATGAAATATGATTTCAATTAGACTGTGCCGAATTACCATCTGTTTGCCGTGTATCCGTCTCGTCTCTCCAGGTCTGGGGACATAATGTCTCGCTTTGTGCTGTGAATACTGTGATATCTATGGGACCTGAAATCTAGTGTATTATCTACGCCGGAAACATTTAGTCATCATCGCGCTGAAATTGAAACAATTATACAGAGGTACATTACCTTCTAATCATTATGATCCTGGCGGCCATTGTGCCGCTGCCTCTCGCACAAAGAGGCACTTAGCGAGAAATCACCGACTTTTAAAAACCTACAACCGAGGAGCCATCGGATGATTACGAGACATTAAAGCACAGACATCCGTAATGAAGATACATGTATACAATCCCCCTGGATAGAACAATCGCCGGGCGATTAAAATTGCCTCGCAGAACATCACTTACAAGACGGTTGGTAAAAAGTTTGAATCTTGAAGCTTAAAGGGTTTTCTGGATTACAAAACTTTATTATCAAACACGCTGTTGGGGAATTCTGCACTTAGGCCCCGTTCCCACTGAGCAAAACTAGGGGAATTCCGCGGCGGAATTGTCTGCTGCAGAATGCCGTTAGCCTCCCGCTCATAATGGGAGTCTATGGGAGGTGCGCGCTCCTGCTCTGTCCGAGCTGAAGAATGAACATGTGCTAGAGAGAAATTAAAGGGGTACCCTGACAAAAAATTCTTTCAAATCAACTGTTATATAGATTTGTAATTTACTTAAATCTCCAGTCTTTCAGTACTTATCAGCTGATGTATGTCCTGCAGGAAGTGGTGTATTATCTCCAGTCTGACACAGTGCTCTCTGCTGCCACCTCTGTTCATGTCAGGAACTGTACAGGGCAGTAGCAAATCCCCATAGAAAACTTCTGCTCTGGACAGTTCCTGACATGAACAGAGATGGCAGCAGAGAGCACTGTGTCAGACTGGAAGTAATACATCACTTACTGGAAGACATAGAGCAGCTGAAGTAGTGAAAGATTTTTTAAATATAAGAATCCCCCAAGCCCTAAGAAAAAGGGGGACATGACTTTGGGAGGGGGAACCTATAGCCCCAGCAGTCTTGTCTGTTTAATGCTATACCTTTATACATTATTTATACATTTAGGCACAAGTGGTTCTGCTTTAAGAGGGAGGAGTATATGCCTAGTGTATTGGTATGAGCAGGGTGAGGTTTGGAATAGATATAACTTCCCATCTTTCTCTCACTTCCTCTCTTTCACTAGAAGATCTGGAGGAAAACATTTCCCTCCCACCCTCCCTTTCTTCATCTGTACGTTAAAACTAATTTTCTTTTGTAAGTGTAATAATGAATTTATTGTAAATATTATGTTTGTGTATGGTACCATGTGCAATGACAAAATTGATTTTATTTTCATTTGATTAGTTACAGTTTGGCATTACGCTTCTAAGCCCAAGGGAAGGGCAAACTTTCAGCCATGGTTCCCTAGAGGTTTCCTCCACAAGGGGGTTCTTTCTCTTCTGAGTGCTGGAGGAGGACTCTTTATGAGTGGAGGTTCCGCCTTGTTTTGCACAATTTTTGTAGTTTTGCCTGGACTTTTAGTTTCAAGTTATACATTTATGGCATTGAATTAATTGTGTGAAAATGTGTAAAAGATTAAAAATAAATAAATAAAATAATAATTTAAAACAAATTAAAATAAAATATGCATATGCATTTATTATCTGTCACAGCTTTGGTTTGGTAGCTCAGGAGTCAGGTGGAAGTTGCAGGCAAGTTGTAGTGGACTCCTTTGAACTCATAGAGGATGTTAAATGGCGGTTAACAGGCCATGGAGTATGGATCTTCAGTAGGGTCTTTGGAGCCCTTAAAGTAGACTGGCTCTGCTGTCTGGCCTAACTTGGATAGAAATCTTAGCAGGAACAAGAGTCAACACCAAGCCGGAATAAAGGGGTTATCCAGGCTTTGAAAAAACATAGCCACTTCTTATTTATATATATAGTTATATTTTGCGGGGAAATATAAAAATTACAAAAGAAGGCATACTCACCTACCTGGTTCCCTCGCAGTTCCTGGTATGGCATCATCTGGTCCCCTGCCTGATAATCTTCTGCTGAGACTCAGCAGTGACAGCCCGCTCATCTAATCATTGCCTGAGGCAGGACACTGCTCTGGCCAGTGATTGGCTGAGCAGGCAGTTTTTGCTAAGATGAGTATATATTCAATGTATAACTTTATAGGTATCAAACAAGGATGTAAAACAGAAGAATTCCACAGGTGACCCCCAGCAGGGAACCCCGTGGGACATTGTACATACTCCTTTCACCTCAACTTTCTACACCTATGTTCCTTTAATCTTAAAATGGTAGGCATGAAGGGCTGCAACAGGTGGTGTATTGCAGGTCTAGCTAGGTGCAGTAGTGCGCTGTCACAGGCAGAGTTGTGTTATATGGGTCACAATTCTATTAGATTAAGCTCTACTGACGAGGATATTCACAGTTTGACTGCTGTGATCTAAGAAGAGAAAAATTGTACTTACAGGAATCCTCTGCAGATTTGACACATGACACCCGGAGGGATGCTTGCAATAGCCAAATCACTAATGTGAACCTGATAGAGGGCAGCAATGCCAAGGGGCCCTTAAGCAATTTCTCCAATCCTGGACTAGGTGAAGAAAAAGAACATAGACAGATCCTCTTAGCATGGACTAGAACAATGGTGACTTGCTTCACATAACTTTGGTGGAGAGACTTTAGGAGATTAATAACTGATCTTATTGGTAGAAAGAGAGGCTGTGACCAGACTGACTAACTCTCATACATGTGACAGCAAAAATATTTAACCCCTACAGTGACAAAACCTTTCAGTACAAAGCTGGGTTCACACTTCGTATATTTCAGTATTGTCAGTATTGTGGTCCTCATATTGCAACCAAAACCAGGAGTGGATTAAAAACACAGAAAGGCTCTGTTCACACAATGTTGAAATTGAGTGGATGGCCGCCATTTTTTTGCTGTTATTTTAAAACAACGGCTGTTGTATTGAAATAATGGCCGTTATTTACTGTTATATGGCGGCCATCCACTCTATTTCAACATTGTGTGAACAGATCCTTTCTGTTTTTAATCCACTCCTGGTTTTGGTTGCAATATGAGGACCACAATACTGACTGAAATATACGTAGTGTGAAACCAGCCCAAGTATGTACAAAAAATATACAATACCCAAACTTATTATAGAGCGCAAAGCAAAGTATTTATCCCCCACTGGACAACATTAGACATTCGGCAGCTGTGAATCGGGTACTGGGACACTGCAATAACACCTTGAACCCTGCTCTCTGTCTTCTATTCCCTGGTTCTTGGGTGATTTTTTTTTTTACTTATTAACGTGAGGAAGTTTGACCTTCATATTGTTGGCCATGGGGATATTTCTAGAAATAAACAACACATTCATCAGAGTCACAAGTGAATTGTTCGGAGGGAATTCTGCCCATAAACAAAACCTCCCATTGTAAGGCCACAGCAGTGACTGTGACTGTGCAGCAGACGTGGTCGGACATCTTGCTTGTTTTGACATCTCCAAAACTTCTCTCATTGACTAAATGTCACACGGAATTGATTGCTTTGTCTCCTGGAACTGAGGGCAAGTCTTCAAGAAGATTTTGGAGATATTATATGTGTGCAAAGAATATAGAGTTTATCATGAAAGGGGTTATCAAGAATTAGATAAAAACAGCTTCTTTCTTCCAAATACAGCACCACCCTGGTCCTCAGGTTGTGTGTGGTATTACAACTCCATTCATGTGAACTGCAACACACAACTGGGGAAAAGAATAGCGCTGTTGTAGAAGAAAGTCCTGGAGTATAATACAGGATGTAACTCAGGACCTGTATAGATATACAGATACTCCAGAGTATGCCCCATCACTGTGTACATACATTACTTATCCTGCACTGACCTGGGTTACATGCTGTGTTATACTTCGGAGCTGCAATCACTATTCTGCTGGTGGGGTCACTGTGTACATACATTACATTACTTATCCAGTACTGATCCTGAGTTACATCCTGTATTATACTCCAGGATACTCGGGATCAGTACAGGATCAGTAATGTAGTGCAGTAACTTTCCTTTGTTAGGCTGCGTTCACACTACGTATATTTCAGTCAGTATATTTCAGTCAGTATTGCAACCAAAACCAGGAGTGGATTAAAAACACAGAAAGGATCTGTTCACACAATGTTGAAATTGAGTGGATGGCCGCCATAAAACGGTAAATAACGGCCATTATTTCAATATAACAGCCGTTGTTCTAAAATAACAGCAAATATTTGCCATTATATGGCGGCCATCCACTCAATTTCAACATTGTGTGAACAGATCCTTTCTGTGTTTTTAATCCACTCCTGGTTTTGGTTGCAATACTGACTGAAATATACATATACTGACTGAAATATACGTAGTGTGAACGCAGCCTAAGGGTATCTCCTACATCATTTCACTTCCTTTACATTAGGTCCAGCTGTTTGAGCTAGAACCCATTATTCCTCCCCGCACAGCGCTCATCCATATCGAATCGCCCTCGAATGCTCATTGCAATAGCAGTAAAGTTTACACAGCGCCATAATATCCACCAGTAAAATATTCCACTGAAATTGCATATTAAATTCTAGAGAATTGCCAGGAAGACAGTGACAGCACAAATAGGAACTGTGGCCAGATCTCAGCTGTAAGTGACTCCATCAATAAGGTTTATAGCCTCTCAATGGTTTTACGCAGTGTCAGGAGTTCACAGGCAAAATACTGACTATAATACTGAATGTTCTTCATTCAGACTGAACTTTGAGTTCCTAAAATATTCTATTCCAAGCATGAAAGTCACTTGGTGTATTAGCTGACATATCATAGAGGAGTGTATGGAGATAGCATGGGTGCGGGTCTGTGAAGATGACACCAGCAGAATAGTGATTGCAGCTCTGGAGTATAATGCAGGATGTAACTCAGGATCAGTACAGGATAAGTAATGTAATTGTGATGTCCTACCATGGGTGTTACTATTATATACACCATTCGTAAAGGTCTGTACTTATTGTACCATTCCACTCATCCCAGGTAACAAGGTCTGGGGGCTTGTGTCATCCCCTAGGACGGTTCGGCCAAATCTAGTGGGCATAAGGTGGTGTGAAGGCTAACAAAAGGTCAATACACGGGCACAGGTGTTCTTCTTCTTCTAAGTATTCTTCTACCTCATCTTACAACATCCCGGCAGAGCACAGTACTACTTGTTTTGAGACTCTCACGACATCCTCCTCTCTTCTACTCTGCCTCTTTGTATCACTCAGCAAGCTACTCAGTCAGCACGACTGTAATCTACACTGCATTCCTACTACAGATTCGGTTGCTGTATTGTCAAGTATTTGTCTACAAGTATTATCAAGTGTATTATCAAATGCTTTATCAAGAGAAACATCATAATTGTTTAATCTGCTGCAAGCATGCACTTTTCTAGTAAAACCCAGCTTATTTATGGTAAAGAGACTCTGTGATTCTTCGCCTCACACCGACACAGCACACACTGTAACCTTCGGACATTTCCCCTTTCTGTGGGTGGCAGATCCGATGGTCCTGGAGGGTCACTACACCGCTCTGGCCATCCGTGATTACACTAACCCAAGGGAAAAAGGTACAACCGACACTGGTGTCATGATGTAACACCTTAAGGCCTCTGCCAACCACCACCAGAGTGGAGTCACACTTCACCATCTAGCAAGTGACCGGCCGCTCCTCCGACACAACATCACCAGGGGCTCACACCACATAATGTGTGTACACAGTCACCCCACCAGACCCGTCCTCCCCGTATCCAAATACCATTGAGTACCCAATCTGTACAAATAAAAAAAATAGTTTTAAAATGTGGCCATGTTGAGGGACCTTGCAATGATGTATATATGTATAATGCTCTCCAAGCAATGCTATCAATATTACAGCTATTATACAGTATTTGTAAATTTCAGCGATAAGAAGATTTCGCCTTTGTTACTTTAAGTAGTCACCGGAGATCTATCTACGTGATCTGATCCAAATCCGGAAAACAAGTGGCCGCTATTGAAAATAATAAGAGGTTTGTTGCAGCAAGACAGAAGCGACTGTCAGCGGAGCCTGTTCTCAGCGTAAAGCCTCGGATTGCCCTAAGACTGATGGACGCCGCCGTCTTCAAGCTAAATGAGAATTTCTTGCATGAATGGCTGCTACCTTTCACTGTTGATGGAACAAACAGCCATTTAGGAAAACATCTTTTTTTTTCTTCTCACTTTAAAGATTACGACTTTGTCACCAGTGTTTTTTCATATAGGCAGCTGTGTATATATCCACACTGCAGAATACCAAGTGAGGTGCGAATAAAAGCTGTATCTATTGTACTGGACTGGAGCCATCAGGAACTAGGGGACATCAGATTAGGGCTCAATGCTCATCAGGGTGGACTGAGAAGGTAAAAATGAGTGACATCATCATGTGGGTGTTATGATGTCACTTAAAGGAGAAGTCTGGCAAAAATGTAAAAAGTATTCTATTGCCCCCCAAAAGTAATACAAATAACCAATGTACACTTATGGTGATTTTACTTCCTTGATAAAATGGTGATGTCACTTCCTGGATAAAATGGTGATGTCACAACCCGACTCCCAGAACTGTGCGGGCTGTGGCTGCTGGAGAGGATCATGGCAGTGTCTCTCTAGTTCCCTGTGTCCCTCAGTTCCCCCCTGCCATCATCCTTTCCAGCAGCCACAGCCCGCACAGCTCTGGGAGTCAGGGCGTGACATCACCATGTTATCCAGGAAGTGACATCACCATTTTATCCAGGAAGTGACCTCACCATGTTATCTAGGAAGTGACATCACCATTTTATCCAGGAAGTGACATCACCATGTTATCCAGGGAGTGACATCACCATTTTTATCCAGGAAGTGACATCACCATGTTATCCAGGGAGTGACATCACCATTTTTATCCAGGAAGTGAAGCCTTGATGCAGTAGTAAGTGCAGGGGAAAAAAGCATTTTATAAGCATTTCCCGTAATAAGTGTATATTGGTAATTTGTATAACTTTTGGGGGGCAATACAATACTTTAATACAAATATTCATCTGACTTCTCCTTTAACACTTTTCTCCCCATCCCAATGTACATGTATGTGATTGTGTGGGGCACAGAAGCCCAGGCTTGCAACAAGGAATAGGGTTACATCACAAAATCAGCCTTGGTCTAAACAGTCATCCGCTACTTTTGATGACATACTATACAAAGGACAGCTCTACATAATTTATTTGTTGGTCAAGGGTAATGGGGAAGCGTTGATTGACCTTTTGGACACAACGCTCTGATCAAGGCTAATCTTGCATTCAAAGTCCAGGCTCTATCCTGCTCCTAACCATATCTAAACCCCACTTCCTGTGTCCAGTCCTGATCTAGCCATTACAGAGACAGATTCTGAGACAGAATTCCCCTAACAACAGAAAATAAACATCAGAGTGCAGGGAAGTGAAACACCTAGGGGCTATCCTAAAGGGGTTATCCAGCATTAGAAAAACATGGCTACTTTCTTCCAGAGATAGCATGACTCTTGTCTCCAGTCCAGGTGTGCTCTGCAATTATGCTCCATTCACTTCAATGGAAAGGAGTAGCAAAATCACATCCAAACTAGAGACAAAAGTGGTGCTGTATCTGGAAGAATATGTCCATGTTTTTCTAACACTGGATACCCCTTTAAGTGAATGACAAATGTTAGGAATCACATAGGCTATCATATGGAGTCATATGACAGAGCCCATTATTTTAACCCCTTAGAGACTTTATATAATGTTTAGCTTTGTGGATCAGTAGAATTTTTTTTTCTCTGTTACCATTTGGAATACATATGTAGCGTTCAATACCTTTTGCTGATTATGTTTTGGGGTGGAAAGCTAAATAACAGCAATTCTGCCATTTTTATTTGTCTTTTTATGTTTTAGTATTTTTGCACAATTAAACTTGTTTCATAAAAAAAAATTTTCCCTGTAATTTTTATACTACTGGTTGTAGAGTAGTTGCTATGGTTTTTCCATGTACTACACACACACCCTTAGAGGGGGATCCTCTTCTGGTCTATGTCTATATCAGGGGTGTCAAACTCAAATACAGTCAATCAGTGGGCCAAAATTGAAAAATTGGACAAACTAGTGGGCCAACCTTGATAATTATTGAAGAGCACATGCGGCGGTCCTGGCAGTCAGAGCAGCACACAGTGTTTCTGGTACTGTCAGTGGTGTGCGTCTCCCAGCACTGTGCACTATGATAAATTGCAGAACTCTTTTATTACGTCCCTACCCACCTCTATACAAGCCCCCTTCTGTAACCCGCATGGTAGTTACCCATTATTTCCCCCGAGCAGTAGGTAATCCCATAATTGTGCCCCATATAGTAGCCAGCCCTTCCTAGTAGTCTCATATAGTAGCCAGCCCTCCCTAGTAGTCTCATATAGTAGCCAGCCCTCCCTAGTAGTATCATATAGTAGCCAGCCCTCCACTGTAGTCCCTTATATACTAGCCAGCCCTCCCATGTAGTCTCTTATATAGTAGCCAGCCCTCCCCTGTAGTCTCTTATATAGTAGCCAGCCCTCCCCTGTAGTCTCATATAGTAGCCAGCCCTCCCCAGTAGTCTCATATAGTAGCCAGCCCTCCCCAGTAGTCTCATATAGAAACCAGCCCTCCCCAGTAGTCTCATATAGTAGTCAGCCCTCCCCAGTAGTCTCATATAGTAGCCAGCCCCTAGAACCCACCCTACCTCTGGATACAGCCCCCCGTACTTACCCCATCCTGGCAGTCCCACACCTGATGCCAGTCTCGCTATGGAAATACGTCAGCCCGCTTATCTTCTCATGGAAGTAAGGGGGTGCCGTATCCAGGGCTAGGGTGGGTTCGTGAAGGGCTGTCCAGGCGTGACAGGTTGTCCCAATAGCCATTTCTGGGGCCCCAGAAGCCGCAGGAGGCGCTGGGCACAGGACATGTGCGATGACGTCACTGTGCTGCAGACATCAGGAAACCGCTCAAATATTCCTAGGCCGCAGGCTAATGCCTGAGGCCTACAAGATTATAATATGGGCGGTCTGAGCAGCTGTCTGGACCATCCATATTATAACCTAATGCAATGTGGGCGGGCCAGATGTAATTCAAAAATAATGACACTGTGGGACAGATTTGGCCCGTGGGCCAGAGTTTGACATGTCTGGTCTATATCATACCCTTAGCAACAGGTGGTCTGTGTCTATCGACTCCTGTTCTATTTTGCTGCTCCCACCTCTTCTATGGCAGCTATAACTTGACCCCTCATTGAGCTAATCCAATATGAAGACTAGGCTTAGGGCCGTATTACACGGCCTGCCATTACGGAGGAAGCAAACGCCGACCTGTCAGGTCAGCGCTTGCTTGCTCCTCATTCCCCGCTTACTGTCTGTGCTATTACACACACAGACATGGAGTGGGTAAGAGTTGGGGGGGGGGGGGGGAACGCAGGCAGCAATGGGAGGGGCAGCCCAAACAATCCTTAGATCGTTCGGGTGGCCCATTGAAGATAGTGGTGTTCTGCTGCCACCACTCCTATTACAGCAGACTGTCACTATTGCTGACGTTTTGATAGGTCATGTTTTTAGACAACAATCAGCCAACATCACGCCAGAACGGACGGTAATTGGCCAAGTACGGCCGATAATCGTTTGGTGTAATAGAGCCCTTAGTCGTTTTCAAGGGTGACTGGTAAATTTCTGAGATAGAGGAAGAGGAGGTAGAAACTGGGCTTAGTTAGTTCTACCTATGTTGTCCCTATAAAAAAAAAATCAAAATGGACCCCAGTTGCTATTAAAACCCATAAAAGCTGCTTCAAACGCAATATTCTACTTTTAGATACAAAATCCCATGATAACATGGGGTTCTCTGCTGCCTTGATAAATAATACGGTTCTGTGACATCTGCAATGGACCCATTAGTTTCAATGGCATGTAATAAAGCCATGTTCCATGCCTCAAAAAGAAAAAAAATAACAGGTCTTTTTACAGACCAGCATGTGCCGCACGGATCCGTACGCTGCAGAGAACTATGGATGCAGATCCCTAGTGCTGTCCGTAGCTGCGGGTCCATAAGCCTAAATGTGGCCACCACTAAGGAGAGCTAGGTGCCCATGCTGTATACTCACACACTTCAGCTGAATTGAAGGGATTGCGCTGCCCCTAGTGGTGGCTGCATGTAGTAACATGCAAAGGAAGATTATAAGTGCTTGCTGCCTTTCATCACTGGCTGTATAACCGCTGCATGCCCTGTAGGTATAGTACTGAATACTGACAATGTGACTGTCACACAGAGAGATGAAGACTGCTGTGACCCGGGCAGGGCAAAGTGCCAGCTGCGGCTCTTCAGCTTCTGGCAGCTCTGCTTCTTTTTTAGTGGGCAGCATAGCCCACCATGGACTTTAATGTATTGTCCACACGCAATGACAAGAACGGAGCTGACAAAAACTACAGACACATCCTTTCATATTGCCAGCGATAGGGGCGGGGGTCACAGCGGTCAGACTGAATGCGCATTGATCACACATTGATTCCTTTTATTGCGGCTAGAAGGAAAATACTTCATGATTAGGATTTTACTGTGAAGTTTCACTAAGTTTTTTTTTTTTTCCATGTAATAAAAAGATATTTCTGGTCGCCCTCTCAAGACTATAGGAGAACGTTACAGAATTTTCCTGTTGCCGTAGCAACTGCAAAATGAAATGAACGCTCCACAAAATGGACTTTTTCTGCTCAAATAAAAAATAAAAAAAAGCAATTTTGACATATCAGTCCTCTGAGTGGAGGCGCGCAAGCCCTCCCATTCAAAGACATAGCAGGAGGGATTCACGGCAGAATCTCTGCACCGAATCCGTAGTGTGAACGGCTACATTCACATAAGTTTGTCCATAATTGAGGGCCCATTTACTTCAATTGGGCTGTTCACTCTATCTGTAGTTTAAGGGATCTGTAATCCACAAAAATGACTGCAAAGCCCTCGTATAGACCGTAATTGTGTGGTGCCTCACCACGGGTGTTGCTATTGGTTACACCACTCGCAAAAGCCTGTACCTATTGTAAGTAAGTGATGATTTAGTAGTGATAATGTTTCGCCATAAGATGTCGCTATTGTAAGTCTTTGCACTTAGTTGCTGCACAGCTGAAGTATGCAAAGAGTTATTGTTTGCCTATATGTCACATGGATCTGTGAACCTATGAGAGTGTCTCCTTCTTCTGTCCTATCATCTCTTTCCTTTCTTCTTCTTTATGCACTCTTCACCCATTCACAGCGCACCTTACATGGAGCTGTAGATAGGAAATCACGTGGGTCGAGGAAGTGTGTGGTGTTTTGTATTGGACTTTTTAGGAAAAGGAGGCAAGCTAGAACGCTCCCTACAGTGGTTCCTTTGGGCCCTGGCCATCTGCCAGGTCCCCAGCCTTAAAGAGTAGTCTTAGTCAGGTTCCTGTATGGCGAGGAAGCAGGACAAGACGCAGCTAACAGTTTTCCTTTAAGTAACCTTACTTAGCATTATGCAGTGTTAAAACCTTTACAGGAGAGGACAAAACAGAGATCATCTCAACCCACACCGTGGCCTAAGAGCTAGGAACTGATCCGGATATAGCAAAGTTGCTAGAAGCCTATGAACTCTATCTCGCAGCGCGGTTGTCAGCAGGGAACCCTCGGCATTCAGCTCATCCCAGGTAACAAGGTCTGGGGCTTGTGTCGCCCTCTAGGATGGTTCCCCTAACACTGGTAGGGCAACAGGTGGTTCATTCTGACAAGAGTGGATGCACGGGCACAAGTGTTCTCTCAAGTATTGAAATCGCTCTACCTCATCCTCCAACATCCTGGCAGAGCACAGCACTACTTGGGTTGGGACTCTCTTGACATCCTCCTCTCTGCTCCTCTGATTCTTCTGTATACCTCTCAACACGCATCCCGGTCAGCACGACTGTACTCCTCGCTATACTCCTATCACAGATCTGGATCAAGTGTAACGTATACTGTTAAGGCACAGCTGTATGTTCTGCTGCACCCAAGTACCTTCAGAGTAAACAGGATTTCATTTGTGGTAAATAGACTCTGTGATTCTTCGCCCTGCACCAGCACAGTATACACACACTCCTTGGGACATTTCCCCTTTCTGTGGGTGGCAGTACCAATAGTCCGGGAGGGTCACTACATTACTCCGGACCACCGTGATAACAGCCCAAGGGAGCCCTCAGCAGCCTGGTAGGTCACTGACCACAGGGGAACAAGGTCTATCCCACCCTTTAAAATAAAAGCAGGTGTGCCACCATACCTGTGTGCCCAACTGGCACTGGCATCACGACACAACACCTTAGGGTCCGGTTACACACAGGAGTGGCGTCGCACTTTACCATGTACCGGCCGTACATCTGCCATAGGACCGTGGGGGCTCACCACAATAGCAGCACAGATCCTACCATACAAGATAAAGAGAGCATCTGTAATTTTTACACATCCGTATGTTTTTTTATGGAACACAGTTAATAATGTTTAAATCTTCACACTACTGTACTGACTATGCCGTGCCGCTGTGTCACTGTGCCCGAGGTGCAGCCCTTCGTCTATGCATGGACCGTATATTACGGATATGTGAATAGGGCCTAACTATCATCTTCTTTTTTGCTGATCCACAAAAATATGGATTACAGATGCATCAATTTTTTTGCGGATTGCAGACAATTGCAGGTGTCATATACAGTCCTGTAACAAGTACTGAAGGTTTAAATGCAGCCTAAAGCTTTAATCAGATTACCCTACATGAATATAAGCCAACAAATATGATATACTGTATGTGACTTGTATGAGCATAATGCAGGGAAGGGGAACCTTCCACCCTCCAGCTGTTGTAAAACTACAGTTCCCATCATGCTTGGACAGCCAAAGCTGCCCAGGTATGATGGGAACTGTAGTTTTGCAACAGCTGGAGAGCTGAAAATTCCCCATTACTGGCATGAGGTATAAAACACACATATATATATATATATATATATATTGTAGGGATCTTCCCGGGGGATGGTGTGTTTGGACACACAGACTTGGACTTGTAAAATAACAGCTTGGCATTTATTTGCAGCATAAACAGTCCATAACAGAAATATAGCAACACTGTGCTTTAAGAACAAAACAAAAAGGTCTTGCCCGTCTGGGCGCTAACTAACAAAGCAGGTTACCTCTCTGGCACTTCAGTCGGCAGTATTGCGGGGTGTGAACAGGCCCCAGCAGCGGCTGTATTCCCAGCTCTCACCAAACAGACCACGCAGGCTGTTCACTCCTGTCTGAGAGCAAGGACCTGTACACTGAGCCCACCTTTTGCCTTCTCAGGCTGATTGGGATCAGAGCTCACCTGATCCCAAAACCCATACTGGATCGGGGGAAGGGAATGGCAAGTCCCACTACCAAAACCTACCTGCCATTCCATGTAAGTCCAGGCCCGGCAATAATAAATAATAGCTCAGCAGCATAACACTGCTGAGCACCGATGCCTCCTGGACTCACCATCTCACACTATGTATCAACCTGGGTGAGATGTACATCCCCTCGAGCACTTTTCCCGTCACATGTCCACAATATATATATATATATATATATATATATATATATATATATATATATATATACAGTGGTGACTTGGTTTAAGAGTAACTTGGATTGAGAGCATTTTGCAAGAAGAGCTCAAAATTTTTAAAATTCTAACTTGGTGTAAGAGTTTGCTGCACTGGGTGTGGAGGGGGAGTGGGGGAGGGGCATGGTCTGCATAAGTGGGGTCTACAGCCCTGGAAGTCTCCCTCACATTCCAAATCATGGCAAATCCACTTCAGGCTGGGGCTTACATCAGGGGACAGGACTGTGTGTGGAGGTAATCTCTCCATAGCTGTAACCCCTCTCTCCCTGGACAGAGCTATACTGTGCTCACCCTGCTTATTGCTTCCTGCAGTCTCTGTCAGCCCTTGTGTTTCCCATCCTCTCCATTCCTGCTATAATGTGCCTGCACTTACATTCAGCTATACACACTGCTGTTATAATGTGCCTGCACTTACACTCAGCTATACATAATGCTGCTATAATGTGCCTGCACTTACACTCAGTCATTCACACTGCTGTATATAAACGTTTCTGTCTCTGTCCTCCTGCACACAGGGCCGATTCTAGCTTTTCTGCCGCCTGAGGCGAAAACTGACAAAGCGCCCCCCCCCCCCCCCCCCCCCCCCCCCCCCCCCCCCCTCAGAGCAATAGTCAGAGAGAGAAGATCCAGGACAGGCACAGTGCATTACCGCAGTGTGTATGGGACACCACTATAGATAACAGTGTGCTCTGTGCAGTGACCAGATTTTTTAACTGTTTGAGCCACTATGGGCCCCCTGGGAGCGTCAAAACAAACAACAATCTACAACTGCTGACCTCTGACCTCAGGAGCCGGAGAAGAGCCATAAAACGGGCTGCTCTGTTAACTCTTTCAGTACTGCAGAATGTAGAGTATTACTGTGCATCACTTACATTCTGCAATACAGAAAGAGTTAACAGCAGAGCAGAACATTACTTTTATGCCTCTTCTCCTGCTCTTGCACTGTGCTGAGGTCAGCTCGGAGGTCGGCAGTGCAGAGAAGACATAATATAGCGTCCCCGCTGCTGCTAACTTTTTCTTTTCTACAGTGTGTAAGTGATGCAGAGTATAATAACTATATCTATGTCTTATGTGATGTGAATATGAGGCTTCCAGTGCCTCCTCAGCGCTTCTCATGAGGCAACTGACTGAGCCGTAACTAGTTGTAATGATAAGGACACAGGACTCTGATGCCGCCCCCCTCAAGGGCTGTGTTATCTGCCACCTGAGGCAAACACTTCACCTCGCCTCATGGCAGATACGGGCCTGCCTGCACAGCTCTGTGCACTTCCTGATTGGTCCATGCTGAACACACACCCCTTCCCCATTGCTGTCATGTGACCACACAGACCTCTGACAGCAGCCCTGCTTCTCTATTCTAGCCTGCTGTACTACGCTCCTGCATTATGAGGATCTGCAGCTCCATCCTGTATCTACAAACTGCTGCTGTGTTATCTGGTTTATGCAGTTACTATACATTATACTCCACATGCTGATTGCTATACTGTACAGTAACTTATAATATCACAAATCCAGCTTTCTAAATGTTTGTTTCATCTGTTTTACATGTTATTCAGAATATAAAATCATTATTTTTGGGATGTGGAACCAATTGTCTGCATTTCTGTGATTTCTTATGGGAAAATTACAAGCACGGTCCCGGAACGAATTATGCTTGTAATCCAAGGATTACGATTACGAGCATTTATATATATATATATATATATATATATATATATATATATATATATATATATATATACATATATGCAATCTGAGGTAGCCTGAAACTTCTGGGCCCTACTTTGCAGGGTGCCATTGTGTTTTTACAGCAGACGGAAGATGGGGGGGGAGGGGTAGTGAAGGTTGCCAGGAGGTGTATAGAAGATTAGCGAACTGATAGTACACTACAATACATTATTGTTGCCTTCATGATTGTTCCACCCTCTACAGTCTTAATTCCGTTTCTGGTTTTTCTATGTTCTTTGCATTTGGCTTTGCTTCAGTTGTCTGCTCCATGTTTTTCTGTTCTCCCTGCACTTACCTTCACCTAATTGTGTCTGGTATGTTCTGATGGATAGGTCTCTTCACCTCTGTCCTTCTGTGTTTCTCTGCTTGAACCTATGAGCTTTGTGTCCAGGACTTGGTTTCCCTTATAGGTATCTCTCTCAGCCTTGTCCAGCGGCTTTCCCTGCAGTCTGTTTTTCTGCTATCTTGACCTTCTGCCTGTTTTTGTGACTTTGCCTTTGTCCGCTGCCATTGTACCTTGTTCGTCCTCTCTGTTTGCTCATGCGGCCTGTCTGACCATTCTATTCTGTGTCTTTGTCATTTTGTCATTAAGCAATTTGAAAGGGAAAGACTGTATTTTTTTTTTTCTAAATTTAACTTAGAATTTTTGTTTTACTATCTCTCAAACCTGTTTTGCACTTTTCTTAAAAGGAAACTTAGAAGACTATAACCTGCTGGTATGTTTCTAGTGTCAGGGACGCTGAAGGTCATTTTCTTACCGTGATTCTCAACGCAATTTTTAAATCTCCCTTCTCATTAATATATAAATTTAGCATTTAGTGCACTGGTGGCGGGATTACAGCTCTAAGTGCACCAATCCACCCTCCTCATCTCCAGCTGCTTATCACTGTAGCTAGAGTCTCGCCTAATTTACATATTACTAAAATATAGGCTTTATAGCGAATATACCATCAGGTACATTTGCTTTAAGTTTTGCCTGTGTATAGATCTGCGCCAATCAAAGCCCGGCCTATTGAGTCTAATGGAGCCACGTCATAGAGGGGCGGGGGTTTCCTCCCACTGGGGGCGGGCCGGCTGCCTCCAGTGCTTTACCCAGTGCCCGTGAATAAAACAGCGCCGTTCACGGGAACCGGCACCGGCTTCCTCGCTCCAGCGCTGTTCTATGCATGGCCAAAACTTAAAGGTGAAGTCCAGTGAAAATTTTTATTAAAGGACAACTCCCGCGGGACCCCAAAAAAAAAAAAAACACAGACACACACAGACACCATACTCACCATCTCTCCGGTGACGATCGCCACTCGATTCGCCCGCCGTCCGCCTCTCCGTCACCGCCTTCCGCCATCCAGCGATGTCTCCAACTTCCGGGTCCAGGGGATGGAAAAGGCTGCCAGTGCGCTTGCGCACCGGCAGCCTTTTCATTGGCTGGAGCGCATCACATGGCTTCCAGCAAGCTCAGCCAATCAGGGCTGAGCAAGCTGGAAGCCATGTGATGCGCTCCAGCCAATGAAAAGGCTGCTGGTGCGCATGTGCACCAGCAGCCTTTTCATCCCCATTCACTTTGCATGAAGACGCCGAGGAGGAAGAAGACCCGGACCGCCCCTCGGCTCTGACGTCGTCGTCACCAGATGCCGCCCCGGAGAAGAGGACCGTGACGATCGTAATAGGTAATGTATACATTCCTTAACTTCCGGGGTGGGGGGTAGGGGGTCCGAAAGTGGGGGAAGGGGGCCAGGCCGGGTATTTAACCACATTACAAAGTTATATAACTTTGTAATGTGTGTTAAATGAGCAAAAAAAAATTTTTGTGGGAGTTGTCCTTTAAAGTATTGTATTGCCCCCCAAAAGTAATTCAAATTCCCAATATACACTTATTAAGGGAAATGCTTATATAGTGTTATTTTTTTCCCTGCACTTACTACTGCATCAAGGCTTCACTTCCTGGATAACATGGTGATGTCACTTCCTGGATAACATGGTGATGTCACTTCCTGGATAACATGGTGATGTCACTTCCTGGATAACATGGTGATGTCTCTTCCTGGATAACATGGTGATGTCACGACCCGACTCCCAGAGCTGTGTGGGCTGTGGCTGCTGGAGAGGATGATGGCAGGGGGACACTGAGGGACACAGGACACTGGAGGGACACTGAGCATCCCCCTGCCATCATCCTCTCCAGTAGCCGCAGCCCGCACAGCACTGGGAGTCAGGTCGTGACATCACCATTTTATCCAGGAAGTGACATCACCATGTTATCCAGGAAGTGACATCACCATGTTATCCAGGAAGTGACATCACTATGTTATCCAGGAAGTGACATCACCATGTTATCCAGGAAGTGACATCACCATGTTATCCAGGAAGTGACATCACCATGTTATCCAGGAAGTGACATCACCATGTTATCCAGGAAGTGAAGCCTTGATGCAGTAGTAAGTGCTGGGAAAAAGTACTTTATAAGCATTTCCCATAATAAGTGTATATTGGTGATTTTAATAATTTTTTTTTGGGGGGGGGGCACTACAATACTTTAATAAAAATTTTCGCTGTACTTCTCCTTTAAAGTGAATGTAGCTGATGGTAAATTTGCTTTAAAGGGGTACTCCGGGCCAGGGGGTATTTTTGTGTATTGCCGGGGAGGGGGTGGAAATTGAAGCCGGAGGTCACTTACCTTCCCCGTCCCAGAGTCGGTGCCCGGATCGCGCCGCCGATCCACAAAAATACCCGTAGCACCCCTTTAACAACAAGGGTGCTCAGGAGGGTGGGCCACTTGGCTCAGGGGCATCACTCTCAGCTGTCACCTGTAATTCGTGGCACATTGCTATACTTACTGTCCTGCTTCCACACTGGGCAGACCTGTGGCTGCCATAGCAACCCATCAGCGCCCTGTGATTGTGTCCTGAGGGCACTGACATACCTCTAAACAGGATTGACTGAAAAATCTCCAACGTTGAACATCTGGAATCTGAGTTATCTCTCATCCTGGCCATTAGAAAAGGCTGTCAGCCACTGAATACATATATATATATATATATATATATATATACAAATATAAAATAAATAGTATTATTATATCTGGCCTACTGTTGTCAAGGCAACCGCATAACACCTCCATATCTTAGAGACAAAAGCACCAAAAATTGCGGTCCCCTTCAAGTACTAGTACTAAGAATAACTGTTCAAGCCCCTGTCCCAAATTGTAGACTCTGTCAGCGGACACGTCCACAACACCTTCCATCCAGGCAATTTAACTTTTAAAATGTTATTTTCCATACGCATGCGCAGTACAGCCCCTCCCCGCCGCCATGGATTACAGTCCCCCTGCCCTCGGGACTGGATTGGTTTTAGGTGATCATGTGGTACAAGGAGTGGATGCTAATGCCGTCACGTGGTTCCTACGTCATCAGACGTCCTTTAGTGGTCACTGGATTACGGAGGCTGCTGCCATGGCCGCGCTCAGGGTGACCAGGGTAAGAGGGGGCGAGGGCCTGTGTGTGTGCTGGGACCCTGCTCAGTATACACTGCTGTAAAGGGTGTCGTGTAGGACTACAAGGCCCAGCATCTTATGCATCCTATGTTGGTGTGCATAGAGATAGTGGTGTATGCATAGGAATTGTTTTATTATTATTATTGTTGTGGAACTACAAGCCCCAGCAGAGCTAAATAATTCCTTCTGTATATGAAGGTGAATCATCCTATAATGGCTGGCTGCTATGAGGGTTCTCTGCTTGCTGTCAATGAATAGGGACAGAGGAGAGGTCAGTCCTTGTCCTTGGGGAATGTCCTGTGCTGGTGGTGATAGGCTGCTGGGGGGAGTAGTCGCCGTCCCATCATTCCTTCAGTGCTGGGGTAGGGAACTTTGGCTCTCCAGCTGTTGCAAAACTACAACTCCCATCATGCCTGGACAGCCAAAGCTTTAGCTTTGGCTGTCCAGGCATGATGGGAGTTGTAGTTCTGTAACAGCTGGTGGGCCAAGGTTCCCTACCCCTGCCCTAGTGCATCCTGTTCCCCAACAGCTCCCTTATTGCAATTGCTGTATCATGATAATGCATCAATATTCACCACCCTTTGTCTGTATAAGGGCCTGATGGGAGTTGTAGTTCTGCAGCAGCCTCAGGTTCGGGGATAGATGGTGCCCTATGGACCGCTGTACATGTAACAACTTATATCGCCTTTCTAGGGCAAAGGTTACACAATGCATCAACAAAGTCATCAGCAGCCGCCTGTGCTGAGAGATCACATACCGCTCATACCTCTCCCCGATACATACTGCACCGCTGATCCTCTCCAGCATCGTGTTGTCTTTAGGGCTGGGTACTTTTCATCCAAATTACGATGATATCTTTAATTGTTTTTATGGGATAGAAATTCAATAAAGTCATGATACCCCTGAAACCAAAAAAACAATGCATACATGTAATATGGTGGACAAGAAAGACCCCCACCTCAGACCCTGATGCATGTTTTGCCTCGAACGGCTTCCTCTGGGGGTACTATGGGGGTTTATATTGCCAAGGGGTGCCTTAAGATGGGGAGAGCACCAAACCACCCTGATAGGTAGCCCCTTAAAGTGTCACTGTCGTTTTATTTATTTATTTTTATTTTTTTGCAGAAATCAATAGTACAGACGATTTTATGAAACTTTGTAATTGGCTTTATCAGCCGAAAAATGCGTTTTTATTGTGAAAAAGTAGTTTGAAGCTCTCCCCCCTGTCTTCATGATTGTCTATGGAGAGGGGAGGGGTGGAGGGAGATGAGGTACCAAAACAGGACAACAAAGAGTTAATTTACAACTACATCCCTGGGCTATCTCTTCTGAAGTCAGCACTGACCTTTCTGACCTCTGAATAGCTTTTCACACAGCTCCCGCTGTGTAATCCTTTGTTCTCAGCTCTCTGCTGCTGACTAATCTCCCTCCTCCCCTCTCCATAGAACAGACAGGGCTCGACCGATGTAAAAGAGTCAAGATTTCCTGATAATGAGCAGTGGATGAGAGAGAGGAGGGAGGGGGGACCTGTGGAAAGTCTCTCTGAATGCAGATAATGGCATATTTGCCTAATAAACCCATTTACAAAGTTTCTTAAAATCACCTGTACTATTGATTTCTGCAAAAAAAAAAAAAAATGAAAAATGAAAAAACAGTGACACTTCAAGTCCCACTCGGTTGTGAGTATTTAAACTTAAATAGGGAAACACCAGGGTTGCAAGTATTGTGACATGACAAGGGTTTACTAGGGCAGGCATCCACCCACAGACAGTTTCAGGGTATTTGCCCCTCATCAGTGTGGAGTAGGATTCTGGCTAGTTGGGGCAATGACAAATCGACCAACAAAAACAGCGATCATTGAGCTCAGGGAAATTAGTGAAAAACATCCAATAAAGTACTCAATTAATAGTCTCCACTAATGCCCCCTAATTTAAATATGCAAAAAAGAAGTCCTACCTATCTATCAGGGTGGTGTGGTGTTCTTCCCATCAGGAGACACCCCTTGGCAATAGGCTAGGGATATCCAGCTATTCCCATGTTTTGAGACTCGCAACTGAGGCTCCACGGACTCCTTTTTTTATATTAAAATTTTTAGGGAGAAGCAATAGAGACTCTTCATTTAGTACTTCATTGGCATTTTTTCACTGATCTCCCTGTGCTCAGTGATTACTTTATTTTGTAGGACATGACATGGGCCCACAACACATAAATACTGAGTGCATGTGCTATTGTGTGCCAATAAAATACACATCATAATAATCAATATTTTGTTACAAGTGACTTACAATAACAGTGCGGTGAAAGTGCAAACCGTGAAGCAAAGTGGCCCGTGTCAAACCTAAAACCATAAAAAACAAAAATAAATATTATTACTAAAGAAAGAAACATGATGCATGAACAATTTATACCATGTTGAACATATGTAATGTGTAAAAATGTATGAATGTGAAAAGAAAGCGATGGATTGGGATAGGATATCCGATTTATTCCAGTCCACACTGTGAATAGATAAATGTTAAAACAATGTGAGATTAGTGTACCTATATAAAAACTACCATAACGTTAAGTGGTTATGTGCCTACTGGTCTAAATTTGCATATATATATATATATATATATATATATATTAACAAAGTATAGATATACATATAAAAAGTGTGTGTTGAGCCCAAGGCTAGCAGAGAGAGAAAAACTGAAATTAAAAAATATATATTATCTATTTATATATGATAGAGTGCATCTCATTCCAAAATATTGCCTGTATGATTATGTGTGGGAATGAAAAGTTACAATAATGGAATGAGAAAACTACCGTCTGCCTATACATTGTTAATTGAAAAACATCCTATCCCGCACTATTAAGGATAAACCAGTATATGGTGTAAGGGTATGCATAGCTGTATACTAGACCCAATACCTATTTAAAGGCATCCGCATAATTGACTATATAGGATACCAGAGGACTCCCTATTAATGTTAATATATATGTGGATTATCCAAGTACATCTAATTTGTAACCTCATCCCAAAGAAGAGATAAAGGGTATATGGGCTAGTAAAATTACTATTGCATATGTGAAATTATACATAAACTCCACACCATCTTGCAGGGAAAAAAACGGAGCCTAAGGGTACTATTACATGGAACGATAATCGTCCGAATCGGCCCTATCTGGCCGATTATCTTTCTGTGTATTGAACACAACAATCAGCCGATGACAACGATATCTGCTGATCGTTGATATAGGTCTGGACCTATAGTTGTCGGACGCTGACCACGCATTGCTACGTGTAATAACGGTGCGCGGCTGACGATTTCCAAACTGTATATATTACCTATCCATGGTCCAGGGCTCCTCCTGCTCTCTGCTTCTCCCCGGGTCCTGCATGCTCCAGCTTCAGAGCGGCCTGTCTGAACTGACAGGCCGCTCAGCCAATCACAGGCCGGGACTGCCGCAGCCAGTGATTGGCTGAGCGGCCTGTTTGCTTAGACAGGCCGCTTTGAAACTGCATCGCGTGGGACTCGGTGAGAAGCAGACCGGAAGAGGAGCCCTGCAGCATGGATAGGTAATGTATACAGTGCAGCCCTTGTTAAACGATTATGGGGCTGTGTAATAGGAACCGTAAACGAGCGCTGATCTAGCAGATCGGTGCTTGTTTACAGTTATTATTGGGTTGTGTAATAGTACCCTAAGTATCACAATAACTGATATCACAATAAAAAGATATAGAGGGGGGAAGAAATAGTAGAACAGGACAACTTTCCCCATCCATTTCAACCTGAAAATGGCATGTACACACTAAGGAATCCGGGCGGATCACCCACCGCGGATTCTGCCGCTCACCCACCGCGGATTCTGCCGCTCAACCCCCCACATTCGCAGATGCACACATCTCCGCTGGTCCCATAGGCTTCATTCTATTGTTTGCCAGATTCTGCCGTCCACCCGAAGAACGAGCAGGATTCCGTAATGTGCACATACCCTCACGTAAAGCCCTGTAATCCCAAGCATAATGGTCACTGACATAGTGGGCTCAATAATCTATACCAGGAACACTCTACAGATAGGCCCCAAAACCCAGTTTTTCATTCAATCCTCTTGGGGGACATAGTCACACAATCTATCAATGTGGTGTACAATCTTGTACATTCACATGAGTTCAGCACATACTTACAGGCCGAGCATCTCCCACATTTGTGGCGTCCCCATTCTGGTTCCCTTGCTCCAGAAATGTAACTTGATCTACGGAAAGTATTGTGACTCCTAACCAGGATATCACCCAAATGTTTGCTACGTTTAGCTGTCTACGGAGGCTAAGATGTTCAATATAGGGCTTTATCCTATCCTTATCCTGCTGAAGAACTGACCAATGCGGTCTCATAATGTCCCTTACCTCATTCCAGTGTCACTAATCGTACTTTAATCTCCACTTCCCCCCTCCAGGTCCTAGGTTATAGCAATAGATGGCAGCTCTTATTCCTTGCTCTTTGGTGTCCCCATCCAATATCGCATTGTTTAAAGGGGTCACATGTTGACTTGCAGGGACACTACCTCCTATAGGTGGCACCAGAGAGCGGCCTCTCTCTTCCTCCTGGAGGAATATGATACATAAGATGAGGAGGGCCGGGTCCCTTTAAGCCGCTGTCTCCTGAGTAATGTACGGTGCACCTGTCACTTATATGCAGAGGATTTGTAGGCGGCATCCATATTCATGAGCCCAAATCCTGACAAGTCATTACACCTGCCCACGTACCCGCGCTCCGGATTTCCCAGTCGCTTCCACCTATTTATAAGGTTACAAGACTGGATGATGGGAGTTATGTTTCTTTTATGTGTGTAACCACATGCAAACCCCAGAACCTGTTAATATGTGGCCTAATACATGTCTTATTTTCGGGGAAACACGGGTATATTACGCAGTGGCACAGTAACATCATGGTGCATTGATAACCTATGGCCCCCAAGATGTAAGGGCTGGCTGTATTCTGGATACAACTGTGCCAGACCCGCAGATGATCCCATGACAGCAAGCAGAGATCTTTAAAGCTGGGAAGACCTGGAAGACACAGGGGGAGATTTATCAAACTGGTGTAAAGTAGAATTGTATTACTTGCCCCTAGCAACCAATCAGATTCCACCTTTCCTTCCTCACAGACTCTTTGGAAAATGAAAGGTGGAATCTGATTGGTTGCTAGGGGCAAGTAATACAGCTCTACTTTACACCAGTTTAATAAATCTCCCCCATTGTGTGTTAGAAAGTTGTATGATTGTTCCTTTGTGATGTCCGACCTGCGGCCCTCCAGCTGTTGCACAACTACAACTCCCATCATGCCTGGAGAGCTAAAGCTTTGGCTGTTCAGGCATGCAGGAGGGCTGCAGCTTTCCTACATATGACTTCCGTTAGTGACTGGCACAGGCAGGGGAGCAGTGCAGGTGCCGGTCATAATATACACGTAACAGACGGGAGCTGAGATCACTCTGGTCGCAGCCAGTTTACCACTTAGATGCTGCAGTCAGTAATTACAGCCTAGAAACATAGAAAATTGTCAGGAAAAGTCCCCCTGGTCTATCTAGTCTTCTAGTATTTTCTTTCTTATTATTTTAGGATAGATATGTTTATCCCAGGCATCTAGGTGGGTAGACAGAGGGAGGGGATCCCTATTTGGGTTTACCATGGCAGCCAGGGGCCTAACAAGGGAGCTTAGATTTATAATATGATTCCCGTCACTCACCGATTGCTGCTATTTAGTTTATTGCATCATGTAGGGAGGTATATAGTATATGCAGACTGGTGAGTGCCAGGATTCTTCTAGGTTTTGTGACTTGAGAGGGACTCCTACTGTAAGTCTATGGGACTTCTATCATTTTGGAATCAGTTGGCACTATATAAATAAAGGAATTATTATTATTGCATACACAGGGAGAGAAGAGCTGAGCTGCGCACTTCTCCAGGCTCATTCTAGTGATCACTCAAACCCGACCCATCAAAAACTATGACATGTTTCTACAAAAATGTTATTTTTTACAACTATCTTTACCATGTATGACTTTGTCCATAGACCTATGCCATTATGTCTAATGTTCATTCATTGTGTTATTCTCTCAGGTTCTGCAGAACATTGCCAAGAGCGGCTGGAGGGCCCAGTCCACGGCTCCTCAGGCCGCCAGCACCGCATCCTCGTCCTCCTCCTTCCCTCCCGGTTTCAGCTTTGGTGAGTGTCAGGTGTCATGTTATTACCTGCTAATGGACACAGGAAGAATACAGCGTGATTTAGTGAGATCAGGATCAGGATGCCGAACAGGTTGTATCAGTAAACGGTGATGACTGATGGTTTACTGTGTATGGGACCCCACAGATCGGTCAGCGTGCCCATACTGACCCCGGTCTACTGCAAAAAGGGCCTAAAATGGGCACAATGGAGGAATGGAAGAAGGCATCTAGTCTGATGGGTCACGTTCTCTCCATCATATGGATGGCCGGGTGCATGTGTGCCACCTACCTGAGCATGAGATGGCACAAGTATGCACTATGGGAAGAAGACAAGATGGAGGGGGCAGTGTGATGGGCAATGTTCTGCTGGAGACCTTGTGTCCTGGCATCATGTTACTGTGACACACGTACCATCTACCTAACCATTGTGCACACCAAGTCACAAGGCCGGCGACTCCAGACCTCAGTGGGTGGGAGCAGTATAGTTAACAGGAGGACACCTACACAATATTAGGGGGGTGGTTTTAAAGGACAACTCCGGCCAAAATGTATTATTTTTAAATGTTATTTAATAAGCAAAGTTAGACAAATTCCTAATATATAATACTTATGGGAAATGCACATATACTGCTATTTCCCTCAATTTAGTAGATCAGGCAGAGTTCAATTTCTCTTAATAAAAAAAAAAAAAAGTGATGTCACAACCCTGAAGTGTCCAGAAGGGGGCACAGTATATGTAGAAATTACATGTAAAAAAAATAAGTTATCAGTTATTGTAATTTCTACATATACTGCGCCCCCTGCTGGACACTTCAGGTACATAAACCCAGGTTGTGACATCACTTTTTTTAAGAGAAATTGAACCCTGCCTGATCTACTAAATTGAGGGAAATGGCACTATATCTGCATTTCCCATAACTAGTGTATATTAGGAATTTGTCTAACTTTGCTTATCTAATAACATCTTAAAAAATACACTTTGACCAGAGTTGTCCTTTAATGTTATGGCTAAATGATGTATATAACTGATTATGGATACATAAGGTTGTGACATATACAATGTATACACATATATACTGTATATTCCCTCTCTGTACAGAGCTGAATGAACAGCAGAAGGAGTTTCAGGCTACCGCCCGGAAGTTTGCCAGAGAGGAGATCATCCCTGTAGCCGCCCAATATGACCGATCCGGGGAGGTGAGAGGAGCGGCCATCATCCCCTCATATAAGCCTCGTTGCCATTGGACAGTCAGTAACTTAATTTTTTATGTTCTTAGTATCCTGTTCCCCTCATTAAAAGAGCCTGGGAGCTGGGTCTGATGAACGGCCATATCCCTGAACACTGTGGTAAGGATGTGTCCTCGGTGTCAAAGCCATCTGGGTGGATATACAAGGACGTAGCCTAGGGCTGGGCGATATACCACGAAAATACCAATACCGTCTCTGGCATCGGTTAGCCGACCACAACTTTGCCAGGACAATATTTGCTGTATTTCTCCTCCCCTCATCTGGCGGCCGAATCCCCTGGCCCCTCATTTAAGTTCCCTAGCGTTGCTGCTCCTGCGCCTCTTTGCCTGGGTACAACTATTCTGCTGTCTAAATCCCAGATTTAGTGCATTTAAAGGGTACCTATCATTTGGAGTGGGCGGCATGATACGCCGCAAAAATCCTACCGGTGGGCTGTCCATTTGGGCATGTGCAGGAGACAGTTCTTCCGGCTCTGCCTTTGACCGCATTGTTAAGAGTACGCTGTCAAAGGCCAAGCCGAAAGGTCTCCGGCCCGTCCAAGTGGGTGTCGTTTTCAAAAAGGGCGTGTCATAATTATCTTTCAATTTATCATTACTGCGGCTACATGTACGATTAACAGCAATATAGATTTAGGTTATTATGGCCCAGCCCTATTGTAGCCTCCTATATACCCCTCTATATTTGGCACTGCGCTCACTGCTTTTCTCCTTACAGGAGGCCTGAACCTCGGCATCTTTGACACGTGTCTGATCACAGAGGAGATCGCATACGGCTGCACCGGTATTCAGACCGCCATAGAGGCCAATTCCCTAGGGGTGAGTATAGGGATGGATATGATCCCACACAGCAGAGGAGGCGCAGAGCGCTACTTTATAGTTTGTGGAAAAACTTGTGACTTCAATACATTACTTATTTACACAGTTACTGCCTGTATTATGTCCTCCAGAGCTGTATTCACAGTAGTGCTGACATCAGGAACTAAGGTTAGCTTTTCTTCCATCAAATTACTGTACAGACTCAGCTACTCAACTGTACAAACTCAATTGTAACTGCCAGAATAGTGAGTGCAGCTCTGGAGTATAATGCAGGATGTAACTCAGGATCAGTACAGGATCAGTAATGTAATGTATGTACACAGTGACCCCACCAGCAGAATAGTGATTGCAGCTCTGAAGTATAACACAGCATGTAACCCAGGTCAGTGCAGGATAAGTAATGTATGTACACAGTGATGGGGCATACAGACAACAGTATTTTGAGTTATTCTGACCAGAATCTAATGTCTAAATAATCTTAAATAAAAATCTGGGGTTAATTTTTTTTTCCCCCACAGCAAATGCCTGTGATCATTGCAGGCAATGAGGCCCAGCAGAAGAAATACCTGGGGAGAATGACTGAGGAGCCGCTGATGTGTGTAAGGGGAATCTTGTATATCGGTTCTGCTGAGTGTTTGCAGTAGATTGGTGTTACACTGTCATGGCTGATCTGTTGTCTTTGTCTCCACCTCCTTCAGGCGTACTGCGTCACTGAACCCGGAGCAGGCTCAGATGTGGCTGGTCTGAGGACGAGGGCAGAGAAGAAGGGAAATGAGTACATCATCAATGGACAGAAGATGTGGATCACAAACGGAGGCAAAGCCAACTGGTATGTGTGCTTAAAGCGACTCTGTACCCACAATCTGACCCCCCCCAAACCTTGTACCTTCGGATAGATGCTTTTAATCCAAGATCTGTCCTGCTGTCCGTTTGGCAGGTGATGCAGTTATTGTCATAAAAAAGTTATTTTAAAATTGCAGCTCCATGCCCAACGGGCGTATCTGTGCCCTAACTTTGCATCACCCCCTCCCTTGCACCGTCCTTCCTCCTCGCCCTCCTCATAGGGGCACAGGGCTGCAAGTTTAAAATTAATTTTTTATGACAATAACTGCATCACCTGCCAAACGGACCACAGGAAAGATCTTTGATAAAAAGCAGATATCTGAAGGTACAAGTGGTTTGGGGGGGGTCAGATTGTGGGTACAGAGTCGCTTTAAGAGGACATTGGGGCTATGAGAGCAGCAGCACAATACACATGAGGAGACCTGAACACAACTGACCAGCTAGTATGATGTATATATATTCCAGGAACGCTATAAGTTATACGTCTTTCTGTATATTCTAGGTACTTCCTTTTGGCTCGCACTAATCCTGACCCCAAGGCTCCAACAGGAAAAGCTTTTACTGGCTTTATTGTAGAAGCAGACAGTCCTGGAGTACAAATTGGGAGGAAGGTGAGAACTTTTATTCTATTATTAATTAAAATTATAAATTGCTGCTCAGCCACTTTGTTCTCGAAGAGATAAGCTGTCACCAGAGCAAGCTGGCTATGGCTTACCCCTCCCCATAAAGGACACCTGAATGTTGGCTGTGCCGAATGTTCCTGTCTATGGGGAAGATGGAAGCTTAAAGGGGTATTCCAGGGAAAATCAATAATTTAGCAAAGGAAAGGGTTAACCAAGGTTAACCCTTTCCTAATATACTTACCTGTTGTTTATTGGCCCCCCAAGGAGATCTCCGGTCCGGTCACGTGATCTTGTGGCTCGGATCCTCTTCTCCTTCCGGTCCGGTGACGTCACCACCCGGCTGGCGTCGCTCTCTGTCTCATTAGCAGCAGAGCACTGAACCCTGACTGGCTTGGTAGCGTGTAGCCAATCAGGGTTCAGTGCTCTGCATCCCCACACGCTTCAGAGTGGGGGTCCCCCGAGGCTGCAGTAAATTATCAGGGGTCGTCGGGCTCAGTGCCGGTCACCAGTTACATGGGCCGGCACTGCACTACAGCAGGTAAATGCAGGGTCTAGCATCCATCATCACTCTGCACTGGTCTCAAGCACCTGTACTCAGCTGACGGGCTCTGTGTGAGTGAGGCAGGAGAGATTTCTTGCTCTGTACACAGCGCCTGTCAGCTGAGTACAGGTGCTTAAGACCAGTGCTGAGATCGGGGCCAGCAGCACGCTCCGGGGGTGGGGGTGAGCAATCTCTGACAGGGACACAGTGAGGGGGGGCCGGGGGGATCAGCAGCCGATACACATTACTTCCCCACCGATGCTGACCCTGGGGACTCGGTCGGCATCGGTCGGCATTGGTTCTGCGGAGTGATGATGGATGCTAGACCCCGCATTTACCTGCTGTAGTGCAGTGCCGGCCCATGTAACTGGTGACCGGCACTGAGCCCGACAACCCCTGATAATTTACTGCAGCCTCGGGGGACCCCCACTCTGAAGAGTGTGGGGATGCAGAGCACTGAGCCCTGATTGGCTGCACGCTACCAAGCCAGTCAGGGTTCAGTGCTCTGCTGCTAATGAGACGGAGAGCGACGCCGGCCGGATGGTGACGTCACCGGACCGGAAGGAGAAGAGGATCCGAGCCACAAGCTGCAAGATCACGTGACCGGACCGGAGATCTCCTTGGGGGGGCCAATAAACAACAGGCAAGTATATTAGGAAAGGGTTAACTTTGGTTAACCCTTTCCTTTGCTAAATTATTGATTTTCCCTGGAATACCCCTTTAATGTTAGCCTAACAATTTTTCTGCCGACAGTTATTGAAAGTGGAAGCTTTTACCAGTCAGTGTCATGTGATCCTCCTCTGGTCGCTAGATATAGCTTGGCTCATTATTCTGACTTTTTGCAGGTTTAAAGGGAACCATTCACCCCGTGGCCCCCGTTAGAAACAGACATACAGTGACATAAAGGTCAATATACTTACCACATCGCTCCCGGTCCCGTCCCGGATCCCGTTGTTGACACGGAGAAATCGCCGATTCTTCTTCTCCCGCCCATTATGGTAATGAGCTGAGATGAGTCCAACGTCCATAGGAAACGACGGACGAGTCCAACTTATTCATGAGGTCCTCTTCTCGTCGCCGCCCATCCACGCCTCCTGGAACTTGATTGACGTCTTCAGTCTTCAGTCTTCTGCCGAATTCCCGCGCAGGCGCCGTTGCGATGGTCTCGTCACCTCTTCTGCGCCTGCGCGGTAAACAGGATACGTGTTCGAGCCAATCGGCGCACGCGCAGTAAACAGTGAAGCTGCGGAGCGGCTTCAATTGTGAACTGCGCATGCGCCGAAAACGACTGTCACGGCGCCTGCGCGGGATCCGGCGAGAAGATAGAAGACGAGGAGGAAGAAGATCCGGCGTCAATCAAGTGTCGGAGGCGGGGAGAAGGCAGGACTTCGGGCCGGCGGCGCTCATTACCATAATGGGCGCGAGAAGAAGAATCGGCGATTTCTCCGTGTCAACAACGGGATCCGGGACGGGACCGGGAGCGATATGGTAAGTATATTGACCTTTATGTCACTGTATGTCTGTTTCTAACGGGGGCCACGGGGTGAATGGTTCCCTTTAAATCCATAATAATATGGCCACTAGATGTCTCCCTTCACTGCATGTGTACAGCTGCTCGGTGTCAACATTAAACATGCAGAGCTGATAATAGAATTAGCCTAAGTTATACATATACAACCTGCATGATGGACAGGTGTCTTTCCTTGTGTGAGCGCACTAAGGACGGGGACTTCCTGTGCTTCTGATCACAAACCTCACTGATTTCTTTAAAAAATTTGCGACTGGTACACTTAAGGTTTTTGACCGAGTCTAAATGCTTCCCCCCCAGTAACATGATGATTTTGGGGTGACTGATGCATCTGTCTGTTTCCAGGAGATGAACATGGGGCAGCGGTGCTCGGACACCAGGGGGATTGTGTTTGAAGACGTCCGGGTTCCTGCTGAAAATGTCCTAATCGGAGAAGGAGCCGGTTTTAAAATTGCCATGGGGGCGTTTGATAAGACCCGTCCACCGGTAAGTGATGGTTCAGTAGCCGGTATCTCTGTGCCCTGTGAGCCATACACCTGACTGTGGTTTGTTACAGGTGGCAGCGGGGGCGGTGGGATTAGCTCAGAGGGCGCTGGATGAAGCCACTAAGTACGCTCTGGAGAGAAAGACCTTTGGAAAAGTCCTTGCTGAGGTAAATAACCGTGCTTCTTCACCTTCTACGTGTATACGGCAGCTTCTACTTATAGACCCTTGTACAAACTTGGCATAAATCAGTGCTACAAGTGACTATAAGGAACATTGTAACATATCTTATCAGAGAAATGTTTACTTCTCCTCTTATAAAGCTTCTCCTCCTCCAAACTTTTATTCACACTGAATTAAATTAAAACTGCTAAATTCCATCCTTTGTTTATAAGATGAGCTTACTGAGAGATCAGGTTACATGCAACCCAAATAAGTCTATGGAGAGGGGAGGGTTGAGGAGTTATCTGGGAAAGGGAGTGAGTTCAGGGAGTAAAGAGAAGTATTAGATGTCAAAGCTTAAACTGCTCATTACTGCTTTACAACGTCCTGCATGATTTTTACTGTGTCCAATAGAGATAAGGGGAGGATCTTTTTTATTTTTTTTTATTTTTTTTTTGGGGGGGTGTATGTTTGACGACATAGCAGATAGGGAAGTAAATATCCATAGGTATTAGAGTAAACACTGCCAAACTTTCCTACAGGCCATGTGTGGTATTACAGTTCAGATTTATTGACACAAATGAAAACTCATGAACCTGCACTCACGTTGTCTTTTTATAAATATATTTGTCCAGCATCAGGCAGTTTCCTTCTTGTTGGCCGAGATGGCGATGAAGGTGGAGCTCGCCCGCTTGGCGTATCAGAGAGCGGCTTGGGAGGTGGACTCGGGCAGAAGGAATACGTACTACGCCTCCATTGCTAAAGCATTCGCGGGAGACATCGCCAATCAGGTGGCATCAGATGCTGTTCAGGTATTTGGAGGAAACGGATTTAACAGTGACTATCCTGTGGAGAAGCTGATGAGGGATGCGAAAATCTACCAGGTAAGAGGAACCCGTCAGCATGGAGGGAAACAGTGACATCTGCCATATTACTTAATACATCATAATGTGATGGCAAAAGGCTTACAGTGCAAATATGCAACCCCATTGTATAGGCCTGGCATGGGGACCCCGGGGGCCTTTAGCTGTTGCAAAACTACAATACCCATTATGCCTGGACAGCCAAAGCCAGACACATGATGGGAATTGTACTTTTGCAACAGCTGGAGGGCCACAAGTTTCCCATGCCTGTAAAGAGGTAGTTCACCCCCATTTCTGTTCCGGCACTTCTCCGACAACACCTTATACATACAGTATCTGATATAGGGGCATACTGACCTGTACATTCTGCTTCCCCCTCTATTCCAGATCTATGAAGGCACAGCCCAGATCCAGAGACTCATCATTGCTCGGGAACATTTGGGCAAGTACAAGGAATAAAGGACTGGCTCAGGACCGCTCCCCTGCTTCACCCTCAACCTTAATGACAAGTTTGGTTCGGGCACAGCAGTAGTGTCTGTACTGTGTGTCACCTCTGTACTGTAGGACTGGCTGCGGATAGATGGCTGCCTGATTTATAAGTTTTATAAGGTTCTGTATGATAAGCTGCTGTATTCAATGAATGTCCTAGCATCAGAGCCACATGTCAGAATGTAATACCAATCCATCCAAAAAATTGTACACATGGAGCTCTACACTGTGATAGTCAGGCTTTTGGATGCAGTTAAAAAAAATTCTTAATTAAAAAAAAAAATTGGTCTAAATTCTTGAGAATTTTTTTTTAAAATAATTTGCAAACCGTGTTGGGGTACATTATTTGTAATTAGATGCCACTTATCACCTTAAAGGGGATATCCAGGGTTAGAAAAACATAGTTGGTTCTTTACAAAAACAGCTCCACACTTGTCCTCAGGTAGTGTGTGGTATTACAGCATTTCTTTATTCACTTCGGTAGAACTAAGCTGCAATACCGCACACAAACTGGGGACAAAGGTGACGCTGTCTTTAAACAAAAGCAGCTAGGTTTTTCTCATTCTTTATAGCCCCTTTAAAGGAAAAAAAGCATTGAGAAACACATTTTATTTTACTTACACGCACTCCTGGGTCCAACTCCGTTTGAATCTCCCGACGATCGTGGGTTACTGAAGCTCCAGTTGGCATCTTCATCTGTTCAGCACTTCCTAACACTTCGTCCAGCAGCGTCTGATGCCAATCGGTGTCATTACAGACCCTCCCTCACACACACACACACACACACACACACACACACACACACACACACACACCATTCCTCTTCCCTGTATCCCCCCATGTTTCTACACCAGTGAATAGTGCAGCAGCTCACTGCTTCCTACTACCTGCTTGTAAGCTCACCATAACTCCGCCCCTTCTGGAAGAGGCCCCGCCCCTCCTGCTGACATCACTTTCAAAGGAGAGGATACACTCTACTGTCATTCGGACGTCCTTTAGTGGTCGCTGGATTACAGAGGCTGCCGTCATGTCCACGCTCAGGGTGACCAGGGTAAGAGGGGTGAGGACCGGTGTCCCCCCCCAAGCTCAGTGTGTGCCAGGACCCTCTGCTCAGTATACACTCCTGCAAAGGGTGTCGTGTAGGACTACAAGTCCCAGCATCTTATGCTTGCTATGTCTGCAGCAGGGTTGGTGTGCAGAGAGAGAGTGATGTATGCATAAGAATTGTTTGATTAGAATTTATAATAATGATAACTTTATTATAATTGTTGTGGAACTATACGCTCCAGCAGACCTCAATTCATCCTATTATGGAGAGTCCAGTAATTTACTAGTCGCCGACTAGTGGTAACTCCTTGGGAATGGTGTTGGGATAATGTCTGGGTGTATGAGCTCTGACAGGGCTCCCCTAACCTGCAACTGTTCCAAGACTACAATTTGCATCGTCCCATCATGCCTTTAGTGCAGGGGTAGGGAACCTTGACTCTCCAGCTAAAGCTTTGGCTGCCCAGGCATGATGGGGGTTGTAGTTTTGCAACAGCTGGAGAGCCAAGTTTCCCTACCCCAGCTTTAGTGCATTATGTTCCCCAATTTGCGGCTTTCCAGAAAAACTACAACTCCCTTAATGCAATTGCTGTATCCCGATAATGTATCCTGTTCACCACCCTTTGACTGATGGGAGTTGTAGTTCCGCAGCAGCCGGAGGGCCTCAGGTTAGGGGATTGTGCCCTACGGACTGCTATACATGTTATATCACATTTCTAGAGCAAAGGTTACACAATGCATCAACAAAGTTGTCACCAGCCAGCCCTGCTGAGAGATCACATACCGCTCATACCTGTCATGCTGTCTGGGTTAGGGGTCATTGAGGCGGTCCCCTATGGCTTCACCAACCTTGATTGACGGATCTCTTTCTGTTTGATTGATCCCTATGCAGTGAGGCGCGGCGAGCGTTAGTTTGGGGTCATCTCCCTCCGGGTCAGCTGTTACGGTGGTGTGGTAGCTGAGTGGGTCTTGGGGCATTTGTCACGGTAACCCCGGACAGTGTTGGAACCTTACCAGCATAGAAAAGAGAATTAACCCAAGTGTAGTGATGTGTGTGCGGGTCCAGAAAAGATAAGCCAGAGTCTGGTGCTTCCGAAAAAAATAGGACAGTTTACTGGAGATAACCATAGTGCACTACAAGGAATACTGATAGTACAATACCGTCCATAAATACAATCGTTACAGTCTTGTAATAACTCAGGTGCTTGTGGTAAGAAGATGCTTTGCAGTAGAGAGAGGAGATAAGTTGCCAGAGGGGCCCTGCCCAATGTAGAAATGTACTCTGCCGGAACAGTAGAGGTATGTAGAAGAGAGCTCTACTCCTGGCCACCTTCTGCCCCCTAGTTGCAAGCTACCCGTCCTAGGTGGGTAAAACAAGCCCCGGGTCTTCCCAGTCGTCCTGCAGTGCGCAGTGTAATATGTAGACCTTTTTATTACCTTTTGTTTCACTGGGGTCAGTTCCTATTACTTCTGAAGGTAACTGCTCTGCACAGTTCAGAAAGGTTCATGGCGTGGGCATGGTGCTCCCTGTTAGATTTCTCTTCCTTTCATTAAGGCTTAGCACTGCATAGCAGTTCTAGTGCTCGAAGAAGAAAACTGGCAACTTGCTAGTTCTGTCCCTGTTAGAGGACCTGGCCAAAGCCAGGCCCTGGCTTAGCTTCTCCAGAGACCTGTTTGTCTAGCTCATGGGTCTCCAAACTGCAGCCCTCCAGCTGTTGCAAAACTACAATTCGTATCATGCCCGGACAGCTATAGCTTTTGGATTTGGCTGTTCAGGCATGATTGGAAATGTAGTATTGCAACAGCTGAAGGGCTGCAGTTTGGAGACGCATGGTCTAGCTCCTTCTCTCACTGAAACTCCAACTAGACTGAACTGCTTCTTCCACCAGGAACTCCCTACAAAGGCTAACTAGACCTCTGATTGGTGGGGTGTGTGTGGAGAGAATGAGAGGGTAGAGGATAGGCTAGAAAAAGAGGGGAAAGCACCTGGACCAGACCTAGCATGTGACATAAAACACTTTGGGGGACATTTATTAAGTCCGATGTTTTTTACGCCAGATTTATAAATGTCCCCGCAGCTCCGGCGCTACAGAGATTTATGAAGAGGTGGAGTAGGTTTTCGGCGTATCTTTTAGTTTAAAAAAATGATAAATCGCGCCCCCCGTTAAACCCCCTCCACCCCCTCTCCCCCCCCCCCCCCCCCCCATCCCAGCGTACCTGGCGGAAAGTGGCGATTTGCGAATATTTTATTTGCAAAACGGCCTTTTGCGAATAAAATATTCACAAATCGCCCCTTTCTGCAAAAAAGTACGCCTTTTTGTGTTGATACATATCCCCCTTAGTGTCACTGTCATATATTATTTTTTTTTAGCAGAAATCAATAGTCCAGGCGATTTTAAGAAACTTTGTAATTGGGTTTATTAGGCAAATCTGCCATTATCTGCATTCAAAAAGACTTTCCCCAGGTGCCCTCCCCCTCTCTTATTCACTGCTCATTATCAGGAAATTTTATATCAGTTGGGGCCTGTTTGTTCTATGGAGAAGGGGGGGGGGAAGATTAGTCGCAGAGAACAAAGGATTACACAGCGGGACCTGTGTGAAAGCTGGTATTCAGAAGTCAGAGAGGTCAGTGCTGACTGTCTGAGGAGATAGCCCGGTGATGTAGCTGTAAATTAACTCTTTGTTGTCCTGTTTTGGTGCCTCATCTCCCTTAACCCCTCCCCTCTCCATAGAGAACAATGAAGATAGGGGGGAGAGCTTCAAACTGCTTTTTCATGATTAAAAAAAAAAAACGACAGTGACACTTTAAACCCTTTTCTTCTTTCAGCTGTGCACAGGATAAGCTACATACAAACACAGTAGTGACAACTAGTGGGAAAACCACAGAATACAGTAACGGCCTCTCCCACTTTGTAAACCTGAGTGAAAACTTTGCACAGGTGCTGGGACACTACACCGCCTTCTATACAATCAATGCTGATTGGATGTGGAGAAGCCACCGGGGTCCACCCTAATGACTCCAGGCAGCATGAAAAATATGACTGCTTCCCTTTAAAGAGTATGCTATAGCCTACACCTGTATCGAAGCCATTCAGGTGCATGGGAAAGTTGACTATTATGTAGCTATGTAGCTCTTACAAGGGGTCACATGTCGACTTGCAGGGACACTACCTCCTATGGGTGGCACCAGACAGCGATCTCTCTTCCTCCTGGAGGAATAGGACACATTAGATGTGGAGGGCCCGGGTCCCTTTAAGCCGCCGTCTCCTGAGTAATGTACAGCGCACCTGTCACTTATATGCAGAGGATTTGTAGGCGGAATCCATATTCATGAGCCCAAATCCTGACAAGTCATTACACCTGCCCACGTACACGCGCTCCGGATTTCACCCATTTATAAGAATACAAAACTGGATGATGAGAGTTATGTTTCTTTTATGTGTGTAATCACTGCAAACCCCAGAACCTGTTACTATGTGGCCTAATAGATGTCTATAGGCATACTGTATACTACCGTGCTTCCCCAAAAATAAGACCGTGCCTCATACTTTTCCTCCCTAAGGGTATATTCACACGGACGGGCTTGCAGCGAGATTCTCGCTGCGAGCCCGGCAGGTCCTGGCAGTTCCCATACACTACATACTTGCTGCGGTCTAAACGACCGCAGCGAGTATGTAATTATACCGCCCTTAACCCCTTCTGCTCCCCCGCTGTAAGCAGCATACATTACCTGTCCTTGCTGCACGGGTCCGGCGTCCTGCTCTCCCGCCCGGCCAATCAGTGGCTGCGGCTGGGCAACACACTGATTGGCCGGACAGGAGAGCAGGACGCCGGACCCGTGCAGCAAGGACAGGAAATGTATGCTTACAGCGGGGGAGCAGAAGGAGTTAAGGGCGGTATAATTACATACTCGCTGCGGTCGTTTAGACCGCAGCCAGTATGTAGTGTATGGGATCTGCCAGGACCTGCCGGGCTCGCAGCGAGAATCTCGCTGCGACCCCGCCCGTGTGAATATACCCTAAGAGACATTGGGGCAGACTAAAATTAGTGTAAAGTAGAATTGTCTTAGTTGCCCCTAGCAACCAACCAGATTCCACCTTTCATTCCTCACAGATTCTTTGAAAAATGTAAGGCGGAATCTAGTTGCTAGGGGCAACTAAGACAATTCTAATTTGCACCAGTTTAATAAGTCTCCCCCATTATGTTTTATTTTCGGGGGATGTCTTATTTCTGTCTCCCTGGCCTCCCCCTTGGCTCTCTCTCCCTGCACACCCCTCGGCATACTCCCCAATGTCCTGTAGGACCAAGATACCAGGAGACGGGGGCCATGGAACAGTGTGCCTGCGGCGCTGGCTGTCAAGGTCCACGAGGGGATTAGGTGGTGGGGGGGGGTGGACTGGTGGGTGGTTAGTGGCCTTACTTGTGGGGGGTGCCTTATAGACCCGTGGCTAATGTTCATGCATTTGGTTATTCTCCCAGGTTCTGCAGAACATTGCCAAGAGCGGCTGGAGGGCCCAGTCCACGGCTCCTCGGGTCGCCACCAGCGCATCCTCCTCCTCCTTCTCTCCCGGCTTCAGCTTTGGTGAGTGTCAGGTGTCATTTTCTTACCTGCTGATAGTCATGTGAAGAATCCAGGGTGAGATCAGGATCCTGCTGAACAGGATATACCAGGAACCAGTGATGACTGCAACAAAGTGTATACACCGATCAGCCGGAACATTAAAACTACTGATGGTTTACTGTGTATGGGTAGGAGCCATATGGGTGGCAGGAGGGGTCCTACACAATATTACGGAGGTGTTTTTAATGTTATGGCTGAAGGCCGTATATAACCAATTATAAATACATAAGGTTGTGACATATAGGCCATGTTCACACAATGTACTAATTTTTTAAAAGAGTGGCCGTTGTTTTCCATTAAAACAACAGCCATGCTTTTCGTACTGCACTAATATGCATTATAGTCAATGGAAAAACAGCAGTTTTTTTTTTTCACACAGTGCATTGTTTGACACTCCATACAACGGCCGTTGTTCAGTGCATCATGTGAAAACAATGGCCATTGTTCCATTGACTCCAGTGCATATCATTGCAGTATGAAAAGAATGGCCATTGTTTTACAGGAAAACAACAGACGTTCTTTTAAAAAATATTACATTGTGTGAACATAGCCATATATTCCCTCTCTGTACAGAGCTAAATGAACAGCAGAAGGAGTTTCAGGCTTGAGAGCCCGGAAGTTTGCCAGAGAGGAGATAATTCCTGTAGCCGCCCAATATGACCGATCCGGGGAGGTGAGAGGAGCGACCATCATCCCCTCCTATTAGCCTCATTGCCATTGGACAGTCAGTAACTTAACTCTTTATGTTCTTAGTATCCTTTTCCCATCATTAAAAGAGCCTGGGAGCTGGGGCTGATGAACAGCCATATCCCTGAATACTGCGGTAAGGATGTGTCCTCGGTGTCAGCCATCTGGGTGGATATACAAGGACGTAGCCTCCTATAATCTCCTTTATATTTGGGGCTGCGCTCACTGCTTTGTTCCTTACAGGAGGCCTGAACCTCGGCATCTTTGACACGTGTCTGACCACAGAAGAAATTGGATACGGCTGCAGCGGTATTCAGACCACCATAGAGGCCAATTCCCTGGGGGTGAGTATAGGGACAGACCTGATCCCATACAGCAGAGGAGGAGCAGAGCGCTACTATAGTTTATGGGAAGTTATAGAGAAAGTTGTGGCTTATGTGACGTTACTTATTTACACAATTACCATCTGTATTATGTCCTCCAGAGCTGTATTCGCAGTAGTGCTGACATCAGGAACTAAGGTTGGCTTTTACTCCATCAAACTACTGTACAGGCTCGGCTACTTAGCTGTACAAATGTGGTGATGCCCCGCTGCAAGGCGCGACCGGTCAATTGCCAGGTGGTGAAGTGTGACGCCACTCCGTTAGTGGTTGGTCGAGGCACAGCTCAGCCCGGCGTTATGTTGTCGCGACGCCAGAGTCGGATGGGCACACAAGTATGCTGGCACACCTGCTTTTATTTTGAGTAGGCTGGCTATACTTTTTCCCTGTGGACAGTAACCTGCCAGGTTGTTTGGGGGTTCCTTGGGCAATTATCACGGTGGTCCGGAGTGGAGTAGTGACCCGCCCCGACTATTGGCACTGCCACCCACAGAAAGGGGTGATAACCCAAGGAAGCTGTGATTACTGTGTAGGTGCTTGGTGAAGAACCACAGAGTCCCGTTAAAATATACTCTTGTTTACTGTGAAGATACTTGGTACAGAGAACATAGAATACACTTTTGCCTTGATACGTTACTTTAGACTTGAGAGACCAGATCTGTACCAAGAGTGAAAAGGTGACACAGCCGTGCGGGCTTGGTTGTGTGCTAAGAGATAGAAGAGGTTCAGAAGAGTAGAGAGAAGGATGTCGAGAGAGTCGCAACCCATGTAGTACTGTGCTCTGCTGGAACTTTAGAGGTAGAATCAGCAGAATTCTTGAATACTTGTGCCCGTGTTTTGACTCCTTGGTCTTTGCACCCCTTATTGCCCGCCAGTGTCGGGTGACAAGCCCCATACCTTGTTAACTAGGATGAGCAGAGTCGTCAGAGTTCTCTGAGAGTGCTTAGGCTTTTAGCAACTTTGCTCTATCCGGATTAGTTCCTTTACTTCTTGTGGATACTGTCCTGCACTGTGTTACGATGTCTACCGCGTGGGTTGAGATGATCCCTGACTTGTTCTCTCTAGTAGTGACTTAACACTGCATAGTGTGTAATAAGGTTGCATGAGGGAACACTGTGTTTAGGTCTCGCATACACATGTGCTCTGCTCAAGGTCTAGACCACAATCCTGGACTGGGGACTTGGCAGGAGCCAAGGCCCAACTTGACTGCTGTAGGGAGCACCCTATCTTGCGTCCTTCCTCTACAGAATCCAAGGCAAGAAGACCTCACACTTCCTCTACCCATGTGACTTCCTTCCTACAGCATGTGTAAACTGTGCTGTGAGTGGGTGAGGAGTGCGTGTGTAAGATGTAAAGAGAAAGGTGATAGGTTAGAAGAAAAAAGAACTCTCATTGGCATACAGATCCATTTGGTACATAAAAAAAACAATAACCCTTTAGTTCCTACAGCTGTGCAATATCTGTACACAAATACTTGTAACAACGACATCTAGTGGTAAAACTTTGGTATTGCTGCATTACCACTTACACTTTTAAGTACAGACTTTTGCGAAGGGTGTAATCAATTGCCACACAAACTCGGTTGTAACTGGCAAAATAGTGAGTACAGCTCTGGAGTATAATACAGGATGTAACTCAGGATCAGTACAGGATAAGTAATGTAATGTATGTACACAGTGACCCCACAAGCAGAATAGTGAGTGCAGCTCTGGGGTATAATACAGGATGTAATTCAGTAATGAATGTAGACCACAGGTGTCAAACTCAGGCCCCCCAGCTGTTGCAAAACTACAATTCCCATCATGCCTGGACAGCCAAAGCTAAACTTTGGCTGTCCAGGAATGATGGGAATTGTAGTTTGGCAACAGATGGGGGGGCCTGAGTTTGACACCCCTGAGTTACAGTGATGGCATACAGACAGTGGGGTTGGGTTATACTGCCCAGAATCTAATGTCTAAAGCCCCTATTACTCGGGGCGACTGAGAGGAGCTGTCAGCCTTCGTTTGCTCCTCATTTCCAGCTTGCTGTCACCCCCAGTGCCAACGGCGGCAGCAAGCGGGTGGGTGCAGGGGGGCTGCCCATGTAATCGCTAGATCGTCCAGGCAGCCCATAGCAGTTACCAGCGCTCTGCTGCCACCGCTCCTATTCAACGGAGCAATGGCAGCAGAGGGCTGCTATCATAGTTGTTTGCCTTTCAACATGTTAAAAAAAAAAAACGACTGCAACGATCAGCCAACATCGTTCATGTCGGCTGATCGTTGCCTTCTATTACACAAGACGATCGGCTGTAATGGCTGATAATCGTCTCGTGTAATAGGGCCTTAAGTAATCTTTAAAAAACTAAATAAAAAATCTGAAGTTATTTTTTTCTTCCACAGCAAATGCCAGTGATCATCGCAGGCAATGAGGCCCAGCAGAAGAAATACCTGGGGAGATTGACTGAGGAGCCAATGATGTGTGTAAGGGGAATCTCGTAATCTTGTATATAGGTTCTGCAGTAGATTGGCGTTACACTGTCATGGCTGATCTGTTGTCTCCACCTCCTTCAGGCGTACTGCGTCACTGAACCCGGAGCAGGCTCAGATGTGGCTGGTCTGAGGATGAGGGCAGAGAAGAAGGGAAATGAATACATCATCAATGGACAGAAGATGTGGATCACCAATGGGAGCCAAGCTAACTGGTATGTGTGCTTAACCCTCAGAAGACCAGGCCAAATTCAGTTTTTGTGCTTTTGTCTTTTCCTCCTTCCTTTTTGCAACGCCAATTGTACTTTAAAATTACAGGCGTAATTTCTGCATAACATATGCTGCGAAATCGGAAAAAAATTATTTGTGCATTGAAGTTGAAAAAAATAAATCAATAAATCTGATGTTCTCTATGTGCCTCCAGTCAGTATGATTACAAGGATATGTAACTTGTATAACTTTCATCTTATTTGATGGCTTTTTTTTTTTTATTTATTTATAAAATGTTAAAAGGGGGGAAGATTTAAACTTTTATTAGGGGGAGGGAAATGCTAGCTGCTCTTACTCACCAAGTCCTTCTGAGTATTTTGAGCCGTCACCCGTCTTTCTAGCTGCTGCCATTCCTGAGTTACACGTTTTTCTAAAAGATCTATAACCAAGATAGGAAACTACATTTCCCATCATGCATTTCTCTGATTAGTCCATTTGCGTACTCCCCCCCCCCCCCCCCCCCCCCTTAGCTTTCTTTCCTGCCCACTGCTGTCATTACTATTTCACAGAAAACACAGGACTGTTTTTTCACAGATTTTGCATCACATCACCCCAATATGTATTCCATACTAGCTGATGATGTAGCAGAGCTGACGCGCGCATGGTGTAGCTATGTGCTACATAACAGACATCTGTTTACTGGGGGTGTAGTGTAGGTTTAGAGCTCTGTTTGCTTACTGTGAATGAAAACATTCTAGTTCCATCCAGACTCTAAGAACATCTATATTACTTACAATATACAGAGCTGTGACACAAAGACAGGTACATATACCTGCATTCACTGATAGCAAGCAGAGATAGAACTATAACTTTTCATATTACAGAAAACTAGGCTCAGGGACACATGTAAGTCTATGAAAGCAGCACATGTGCATGGAGATTATGCAGATAATGTCTCTCAGAGGTTGGGTTACCAAGTCAATAGACAGCTAACCTGGCCCCCAGAGAGGAGATCGCATGTTTTGTGACCACAAAGGGAGGGGGGGAGAGGGAGTTGAGTGTGGTCAGAGTGGACCTAAAGTAGAGGATTTTACATGTCCAAAGCCGATACAAATGAGAGAAAAACAGGGAAAGGGTGCAAAGACTTTTTCTTTTTTACACACTAGCTAGAAATCCCCTTGGGGGACTTCTATTATAACTTCATTATCTCTCACAAGACCACCAATAATGGGGAAAAAAGGCCATTTAAATGCAGCTGTCAGCTTTGACAGCTGCATTTAAATGGCCAATTAGTGGGCGCGGTGGTTGGACCGTTCCCGCTAACTGCCACAGTCGCCGGATGCTAATAGCCGCCGGGAGTGCGTCAGTTCCGAGCAGGATCATTGGGCTATCAGGGCAGCAGCAAAATGCACATGAGGAGACCGGAACTCAACTTACCAGCTAGTATGATGTGTGTGTGTGTGTATATATATATATATATATATATATATATATATATATATTCCAGGAACGCTATAAGTTATACATTTTTCTGTATATCATAGGTACTTCCTTTTGGCTCGCACTAATCCTGACCCCAAGGCTCCAGCAGGAAAAGCTTTTACTGGCTTTATTGTAGAAGCAGACAGTCCTGGAGTACTAATTGGGAGAAAGGTGAGAACTTTTTTTCTATTGGTAATTAAAATTACAAATTGTTGCCCAGCCCCTTTGTTCTTAGAGAGAGAAGCTGTCACCAGAGCAGTCTGGCTATGGCTTACCGCTCCCCATAAAGGACACCTAAATGTTGGCTGTACCGAATGTTCCTGTGTATGAGGAAGATGGGAGAGCTAACTATTAGCCTAACATTTGTTCTGCCAAAGGCCGTAACACTGTGAAGAGGCATTGTCACCAACAGGGGTTGTGAACACAAGCAGTTTTGCAATAAAGTCTATATTTTATGGGTTTTTTTTCAAATTAACATTCATATGGCCACTAGGCACCTCCATTCCTTTGTTGCGGAGTCTGTTTGCTAGGAATAGCCCGAGTGCTGGATGCGACTTGTAGTGCCGCCACGATTTCTATGTTTCTGGATGGGGACATCCTGTGTTTGTTTTTTTGTTTTTTTTTTGTTTTTTTTTTTAAACAGAGAAGCGTGGAGCACAGTTTGGCTGTATGTATAACGTTTATTTAAACATAGGAAACTTAAGAAAAAAAAAAAAAAAAGGGAAAAATGCATGACAGGTACTATTTAAGTTCTTGGACACCGGTCTGTTTCCAGGAGATGAACATGGGGCAGCGGTGCTGCGACACCAGGGGGATTGTGTTTGAAGACGTCCGGGTTCCTGCTGAAAATGTCCTAATCGGAGAAGGAGCCGGTTTTAAAATTGCCATGGGGGCGTTTGATAAGACCCGTCCACCGGTAAGTGATGGTTCAGTAGCCGGTATCTCTGTGGCCTGTGAGCCATACACCTGACTGTGGTTTGTTACAGGTGGCAGCGGGGGCGGTGGGATTAGCTCAGAGGGCGCTGGATGAAGCCACTAAGTACGCTCTGGAGAGAAAGACCTTTGGAAAAGTCCTCGCTGAGGTAAATACTGTAACTGTGCTTCTACGTGTATAGGGCAGCTTCTACTTACTGTCACTTTCACAAACTTCACATAAAAGTGCCACAAGTGACTATAAGGAACATTGTAACATATCTTATAAGAAAAATGCTTCTCTTCCTCAAACTTTTATTCACTCTAGAAATAAAACTGCTAAATTTCATCCTTTGTTTATAAGATGGTCTGTCAGCTCACTGAGGGATGAGGTTACATGCCACCCAAATAAGTTTATGGAGAGGGGAGGGGTGAAGAAGTGAGTTCAGAAAGCAAAGGGAGAGTGCAAGAGACTATTACACAGGAGCTCACTGTAACTATTAGATATCACATCTCAGGGTATGAGTCACAACTTAAACTGCTCAGAACTGCTTTATAATGTAATGTAGAATAGAGATAATGGGGGAGGAACTCCTCTTTTGTGTATGGTTGACATCATAACAGATAGTCTATACTCACCATCTCAGCAAAAATTAGAGATGCTTCTGAAAGAGAAGAAGTAAATCCCTATAGGGGACCATTACAAAAATATCTGTTTAATTCCAGCTTTAAAAAGTTGCACAGTATTAGAACAAACAGCGCCGAACCTTCCTACAGGCCATGTGGGGTATTGCAGCTCAGATCCATTGACAGAAATGAAAACTCATGAACCTGGACTGAGGAGGATACTGACCACTCTGTCTGGCTTCTTTATTATGCAGCTGCTTAGGCCTCAGCCTCATCCACTACCAGAAGTGGACTATGGATTGGGGAACCCGCCCAACACTATCCCCAATCCAGAAAACTCCAGCCCCTATTTTGGCTTCATTACAAAGCCAGATAAGGTTTTTCCTAAAAACACACACTATGCACTCCCTGGAGCTATAACACATATGACAGAATCTGGGGGGAACATACCTGTCATCAACTATTTCACTAATCACTATCTCACTATATATACATATATATATATTTGTCCAGCATCAGGTAATTTCCTTCTTGTTGGCCGAGATGGCGATGAAGGTGGAGCTCGCCCGCATGGCGTATCAGAGAGCGGCTTGGGAGGTGGACTCTGGCAGAAGGAATACGTACTACGCCTCCATTGCCAAAGCATTTGCGGGAGACATTGCCAATCAGGTGGCATCAGACGCTGTTCAGGTATTAGGAGGAAACGGATTTAACAGTGAATATCCTGTGGAGAAGCTGATGAGGGATGCGAAAATCTTCCAGGTAAGTGGAACCTATCAGCATGGAGGGATACAGTGACATCTGCCTCTGGCTGTACAGGAATCATGGGAATTGTAGTTATACAGCTGGAGGGCCCCAAGTTCTCCATGCCTGTAATGAGGTAGTTCACCCCCCCAAAAAAAATCTTTCAAATCAACTGGTGACGGATTTCTAATTTACTTTGTAAAAAAAATCTCCAGTCTTCCAGTACTTATCAACTGCTGTATGTCCAGCAGGAAGGTGGTGCATTCTTTCCAGTCTGGAGAGCAGAAAGGGTTTTTCTATGGGGATTTTCTCCTGCTCTGGGTAGTTCCTGACACAGACAGAGGTGGCAGCAGAGAGCACTGTGTCAGACTGGAGAGAAAACTACTTCCTGCAGCTGATAAGTACTGGAAGACTGGAGACTTTTTAATAGAAGTAACCTACAAAATCTCCGGCACTTTCTTACACAAGTTGATTTGAAAGAAAAAACAAAAAAACATTTTTGGTGAATAACCCATTTAAAGGTGCTGATTTCACTATCCCTAAGAAGCTTTGGCCAGCAGCAGCCACTACAGGACAAATGTAGCATTACATGGTGGCCAGTCAAATAAATGGACTGGTTCCTCCAGAGTCGCCCAGGACCCTCCTTTATGATGTCCACGGAGTCTATGTACACTGCGTTCTCCTTTACACCATCCGCCTATATTCCGCTGTTCCTTTGCTCTTCTCTTTCCACTTTTGATCTCATGTCGCATTACATTGCATTGAGTTATTTTCTGAAGGCCACCTATATGGGAATACTGCGACATGGCACTGCTGTGTTTCCTATGAGGGCATAATCTCACTTTGCGGATGGTCCCTTCTGGCCACAGTCTGTTCCGTCACTTCTCTAACAACACCTCATACATACAGTATCTAATATAGGGGCATACTTACCTGTACAATCTGCTTCCCTTCTATTCCAGATCTATGAAGGCACAGCCCAGATCCAGAGACTCATCATTGCTCGGGAACATTTGGGCAAGTACAAGGAATAAAGGACTGGCTCAGGACCGCTCCCCTGCTTCACCCTCAACCTTAATGACAAGTTTGTTTTTGGCACAGCAGGAGTGTCTGTACTGTGTGTCACCTCTGTACTGTAGGACTGGCTGCGGATAGACGGCTGCCTGATTTATACGTTTTATAAGGTTCTGTATTATAAGCTGCTGTATTCAATGACTGTCCTAGCATCAGAGCCACATGTCAGAATGTAATACCAATCCATCCAGAAAACCCTACACTACACTGTGACAGTCAGGCTTTTGGCTTTGGGTCCAGTCAAAAAAAATCTTAATAAAATAATTTGTCTAAATTCATTTGAATTTTTTTTTTTTTAAATCAATTTGCAAACAGTGTTAGGGTAAAGTGGAAAATAAAAAGTAAGGCCCCCTTCACACACCACCCAAATTTCCGGACCCATAGAATTGCATTAGTCACGGACACCCTTCCAGATTTTTCAGGAAGGGTGTCCGTTCCAGAAAATAGATCCGGATTTTTTAGAACTGGTCCAATTTTTGGCCGTAACTCTGGCCCGGACGCCCCCCCCCGTAGAAGTCTATGGGAGCCTTGAAATCCCGGACGCTTTTCTGATGCACATCAGGAAAGCGTCAGGGTTTCCACTCACCCAGAATAGCTCCCCCATTGGGAATGGAGCAGTGGCCACCCGGACTTCAGCACCACCAGCCGCCACTGGCTGATCAGACGAAAAAATAGGACATGATAGGAGATGTAGTTCTGCAAACTGGATGGTCAAAGCTTGCAGAACAACTCCCATCATGCCCTGCTGACAGGCCATGATTGATGATGGGAGTTGTACTTCTGCAGCCTGCGGCCATCCAGGTTGCAGAAGTACAACTCCCATCATGACCCGTCAGCAGGGCATGATGGGACTTGCAGTTCTCCAACCTGGATGGCCACAGGCTGCAGAAGTACAACTCCCATCATGACCTATTTTTTCTTCTGATCAGGAAATCCTGATACTTTCCTGATGCCATTTGAGGCCTCCTGATCAGGACTGCCGCTCAATTTACTCCATTTTCTTGAGATGAGTCTGAACCAGGAACACCCAGCACCGTTCTCGGGGTTATATCTTTATTTTTGGGTCTATCATATTCTGTATACAAAATGTAGAACCTCTCTAAGGAGAATGGAGAGACGACCGCTTGTCATATACGGAACTGTTCCCCCAACCTGCGCTTCTCCACTTTGTGGTGCAATTACAATACAATGCATAATGTGAACAAGTGAGGCAGCCACATTTCTTTAGTCCTGGACAATCCCTTTAAATCCCATTACAATCTTTTTTTTTTAAGGTGGTTAAAAAATGTGCTGTTACCAACCCCTTGTTGTAGAACTACACTCTCAGGCCACTTTGTTAGGTACACCATGCTAGTAACGGGTTGGACCCCCTTTTGCCTTCAGAACTGCCTCAATTCTTCGTGGCATAGATACAACAAGGTGCTGGAAGCTTCCTCAGAGATTTTGGTCCATATTGACATGATGACATCACACAGTTGCCGCAGATTTGTCGGCTGCACATCCATGATGCGAATCTCCCGTTCCACCACATCCCAAAGATGCTCTATTGGATTGAGATCTGGTGACTGTGGAGGCCATTTGAGTAAAGTGAACTCATTGTCATGTTCAAGCAGAAATCGAGACTCATCAGACCAGGCAACGTTTTTCCAATCTTCTACTGTCCAATTTCGATGAGCTTGTGCAAATTGTAGCCTCAGTTACCTGTTCTTAGCTGAAAGGAGTGGCACCCGGTGAGGTCTTCTGCTGCTGTAACCCATCTGCCTCAAAGTTGGACGTACTGTGCGTTCAGAGATGCTCTTCTGCCTACCTTGGTTGTAACGGTTGGCTATTTGAGTCACTGTTGCCTTTCTATCAGCTGGAACCAGTCTGCCCATTCTCCTCTGACCTCTGGCATCAACAAGGCATTTCCGCCCACAGAACTGCCGCTCACTGGATGTTTTTTCTTTTTCGGACCATTCTCTGTAAACCCTAGAGATGGTTGTGCATGAAAATCCCAGTAGATCAGCAGTTTCTGAAATACTCAGACCAGCCCTTCTGGCACCAACAACCATGCCACGTTCAAAGGCACTCAAATCACCTTTCTTCCCCATACTGATGCTCGGTTTGAACTGCAGGAGATTGTCTTGACCATGTCTACATGCCTAAATGCACTGAGTTGCCGCCATGTGATTGGCTGATTAGAAATTAAGTGGTAACGTGCAGTTGGACAGGTGTACCTAATAAAGTGGCCGGTGAGTGTACATCTCCCATGATTTCATGACCCTTGTGAGGCCATGATTGTAGATGTAGCTTAGCAACGACTGGAGAACAGTATTCTGTGTGTTAAGCATTGGCAGATTCTAGAGTGTGTCCTCTCCAACATGGCAGGAAACAGGGGAGAGGACTGGTGTGTGTGGGGTCTGTATACAGGGGGAGAGGACTGGTGTGTAGGGTCTGTATACAGGGGGAGAGGACTGGTGTGTGGGGTCTGTATACAGGGGGAGAGGACTGGTGTGTGGGGTCTGTATACAGGGGGAGAGGACTGGTGTGTGGGGTCTGTATACAGGGGGAGAGGACTGGTGTGTGGGGTCTGTATACAGGGGGAGAGGACTGGTGTGTGGGGTCTGTATACAGGGGGAGAGGACTGGTGTGTGGGGTCTGTATACAGGGGAGAGGACTGGTGTGTGTAGAGTGTATACAGGCGGAGAGGACTGGTGTGTGTGTGTGTGTGTGGGGGGGTCTGTATACAGGGGGAGAGGACTGGTGGGTGGGGGGTCTGTATACAGGGGGAGAGGACTGGTTTGTGTGGGGGTCTGTATACAGGGGGAGAGGACTGGTGTGTGGGGGGTCTGTATACAGGGGGAGAGGACTGGTGTGTGGGGGGTCTGTATACAGGGGGAGGGGACTGGTGTGTGGGGGGTCTGTATACAGGGTGAGAGGACTGGTGTGTGGGGGGTTTGTATACAGGGGGAGAGGACTGGTGTGTGGGGGGTCTGTATACAGGGGGAGAGGACTGGTGTGTGGGGTCTGTATACAGGGGGAGAGGACTGGTGTGTGTGGGGGGTCTGTATACAGGGGGAGAGGACTGGTGTGGGGGGTCTGTATACAGGGGGAGAGGACTGGTGTGTGGGGTCTGTATACAGGGGGAGAGGACTGGTGTGTGGGGTCTGTATACAGGGGGAGAGGACTGGTGTGTGGGGTCTGTATACAGGGGGAGAGGACTGGTGTGTGGGGTCTGTATACAGGGGGAGAGGACTGGTGTGTGTGGGGGCTCTGTATACAGGGGAAGAGGACTGGTGTGTGTGGGGGGTCTGTATACAGGGGAAGAGGACTGGTGTGTGGGGTCTGTATACAGGGAAAGAGGACTGGTGTGTGTGTAGGGGGGTCTGTATACAGGAAGAGGACTGGTGTGTGTAGGGGGGGGTCTGTATACAGGAAGAGGACTGGTGTGTGTAGGGGGGTCTGTATACAGGGGAGAGGTGTAGGGGGGTCTGTATACAGGGGAGAGGTGTAGGGGGATCTGTATACAGGGGATAGGTGTAGGGGGGTCTGTATACAGGGGGAGAGGTGTAGGGGGGTCTGTATACAGGGGGAGAGGTGTAGGGGGGTCTGTATACAGGGGGAGAGGTGTAGGGGGGTCTGTATACAGGGGGAGAGGTGTAGGGGGGTCTGTATACAGGGGGAGAGGTGTAGGGGGGTCTGTATACAGGGGGAGAGGTGTAGGGGGGTCTGTATACAGGGGGAGAGGTGTAGGGGGGTCTGTATACAGGGGGAGAGGTGTAGGGGGATCTGTATACAGGGGGAGAGGTGTAGGGGGATCTGTATACAGGGGGAGAGGTGTAGGGGGATCTGTATACAGGGGGAGAGGTGTGTGTGGGGGGGGTCTGTATACAGGGGGAGAGGTGGTGGTGGTGGGGGGGGTCTGTATACAGGGGGAGAGGACTGGTATGTGTCTGTATACAGACCCCACACACCGGTCCTCTCCCCCTGTATACAGACCCCGCACCAGTCCTCTCCCCCTGTATACAGACCCCGCACCAGTCCTCTCCTCCTGTATACAGACCCCACACACACACCAGTCCTCTCCCCCTGTATACAGACCCCACACACACACCAGTCCTCTCCCCCTGTATACAGACCCCGCACCAGTCCTCTCCACCTGTATACAGACCCCGCACCAGTCCTCTCCCCCTGTATACAGACCCCGCACCAGTCCTCTCCCCCTGTATACAGACCCCGCACACACCAGTCCTCTCCCCCTGTATACAGACCCCGCACACACCAGTCCTCTCCCCCTGTATACAGACCCCGCACACACACCAGTCCTCTCCCCCTGTATACAGACCCCCCACACCAGTCCTCTCCCCCTGTATACAGACCCCACACACCAGTCCTCTCCCCCTGTATACAGACCACACACCAGTCCTCTCCCCCTGTATACAGACCCCACACACCAGTCCTCTCCCCTGTATACAGACCCCACATACCAGTCCTCTCCCCTGTATACAGACCCCACACACCAGTCCTCTCCCCCTGTATACAGACCCCACACCAGTCCTCTCCCCCTGTATACAGACCCCACATACCAGTCCTCTCCCCCTGTATACAGACCCCACACACCAGTCCTCTCCCCCTGTATACAGACCACACACACACCAGTCCTCTCCCCCACACACCAGTCCTCTCCCCCTGTATACAGACCCCCACACACACCAGTCCTCTCCCCCTGCATACAGACCCCACACACCAGTCCTCTCCCCCTGTATACAGACCTCACACACCAGTCCTCTCCCCCTGTATACAGACCCCCCCACACACCAGTCCGCTCCCCTGTATACAGACCTCACACACCAGTCCTCTCCCCCTGTATACAGACCCCCCCCCCACACACCAGTCCTCTCCCCCTGTATACAGACCCCCCACACAGTAGCGTAGCAGTTCACTGCTTCCCCCTTGTAAGCTCAACATAACCCCGCCCCTCCTGGTGACATCACACTGAAAGCAGAGGATACACTCTAGCATGCATACAATCCCCAGACAAGCCCCCGATAGGACCGCACATGTGATGTCTGCGGATAGCACGGCTTAGTGTGAATAGCTGTCCTCCTTACTGCCTGTGTAGATGGCGGATAACCAGCGCTCTATGAATTACTGATGTATGCAGGCAGTGTGGTGGACACCTATATATGGTCATCGGCTCCTCCAATCACCGTGCAGCAGCGGGGGCCTGGCGAGCAGTGACGGTCGGAGGCTCCGCCCAGCTCGGTCATGGTGAGTGCTGTGTGCTGTGTAGTGTCCCCCGGTACAGCGCCCGGCAGGTCTCCTCTTCCCTGTACCGTCACCTGTCCGATCCCTGTATAGCCGCCCTGCCATGCCCCAGTCAAGGCATGCTGGGAACTGTAGTTCATACATGACTGACCCTGTTCTCTGCCATCCCTGTGCCCCTCTCTGATCTCACCTGCGTCTCTGCATTCACTACAATCTACCCCACCCTGTCTACACTTATTGCTGAACTACAACTCCCAGCATGCCCCTCATCTCATACAGAGGTGTGCCCGACATGTGACCCTCCAGCTGATGGAGAACTACAACTCCCAGCATGCCTCTTATCATACAGAGGTGTGCCTGACATGTGACCCTCCAGCTGATGGAGAACTACAACTCCCAGCATGCCTCTTATCATACAGAGGTGTGCCCGACATGTGACCCTCCAGCTGATGGAGAACTACAACTCCCAGCATGCCTCTTATCATACAGAGGTGTGCCTGACATGTGACCCTCCAGCTGATGGAGAACTACAACTCCCAGCATGCCTCTTATCATACAGAGGTGTGCCTGACATGTGACCCTCCAGCTGATGGAGAACTACAACTCCCAGCATGCCCCTAATGTCATACAGAGGTGTGCCTGACATGTGACCCTCCAGCTGATGGAGAACTACAACTCCCAGCATGCCCCTCATCTCCTACAGAGGTGTGCCTGACATGTGACCCTCCAGCTGATGGAGAACTACAACTCCCAGCATGCCCTTCATCTCATACAGCGGTGTGCCTGACATGTGACCCTCCAGCTGATGGAGAACTACAACTCCCAGCATGCCCCTAATGTCATACAGCGGTGTGCCTGACATATGACCCTCCAGCTGATGGAGAACTATAACTCCCAGCATGCCCCTTATCTCATACAGTCCTGTATTCACTCTGTATAGTGCTGGGCTGTTCTTACATATATGTATATACATATAGAGGTCAGAGCTGGAGACCCCACAAGGTTACACTTCAAGTCAACAGAAACAATGTAAATCCATAGGCAGTGAGCTCCCCCTAGTGGAGGCTGCCGCACACAGCAGCTGATATGAGATGGTAGATACTGCAATCATCTGTCTGTATATCTGTATGTATAGTTATGATCAGCTGTGAATACTTACACGTCGTCTTCTGCTATTCCTTTACAGGGGACCCCACAGAAGGATGTGACTATAAAAGCTGATGCCCCCAAAGCCCTCCTGCTAGAGAAGCACTCTGATTACATTGAGTCCTATGGAGCTAAGAAAGATGATTATGTGAGTAGCTGTTATGTGTAATGCGGAGTGTGTGATCTCAGAGCACACCTATATACTCCATAGTGTTCATGTCTCTGCAGGAGTACTGTATATCAGAGCACACCTATATACTCCATAGTGTTCATGTCTCTGCAGGAGTACTGTATATCAGAGCACACCTATATACTCCATAGTGTTCATGTCTCTGCAGGAGTACTGTATGTCAGCGCACACCTATATACTCCATAGTGTTTATGTCTCTGCAGGAGTACTGTATGTCAGCGCACACCTATATACTCCATAGTGTTCATGTCTCTGCAGGAGTACTGTATGTCAGCGCACACCTATATACTCCATAGTGTTTATGTCTCTGCAGGAGTACTGTATGTCAGCGCACACCTATATACTCCATAGTGTTCATGTCTCTGCAGGAGTACTGTATGTCAGCGCACACCTATATACTCCATAGTGTTTATGTCTCTGCAGGAGTACTGTATGTCAGCGCACACCTATATACTCCATAGTGTTCATGTCTCTGCAGGAGTACTGTATGTCAGCGCACACCTATATACTCCATAGTGTTTATGTCTCTGCAGGAGTACTGTATGTCAGCGCACACCTATATACTCCATAGTGTTCATGTCTCTGCAGGAGTACTGTATGTCAGCGCACACCTATATACTCCATAGTGTTCATGTCTCTGCAGGAGTACTGTATGTCAGCGCACACCTATATACTCCATAGTGTTTATGTCTCTGCAGGAGTACTGTATGTCAGCGCACACCTATATACTCCATAGTGTTCATGTCTCTGCAGGAGTACTGTATGTCCGAGTACCTGCGGATGAGCGGGGTCTACTGGGGTCTGACTGTCATGGACCTGATGGGTGAGCTGCATCGTATGAACAAAGAGGAGATTCTGACCTTCATCAAGTCCTGTCAGCATGAATGTGGCGGCTTCAGCGCGAGTATCGGACACGACCCCCATCTCCTGTATACACTGAGTGCGGTGCAGGTAATGCTACTGATAGGTTACACTAGTGTCCCCTACCTGTGACTATACAGCTGTAGCAAAAGCTCCATCATGTCCTGCCTTCAGCTGACGGGCATGATGGGAGTTATAGCTGTGCAGTAGCCTTCAGCTGACGGGCATGATGGGAGTTATAGCTGTGCAGTAGCCTCCAGCTGCCGGGCATGATGGGAGTTATAGCTGTGCAGTAGCCTCCAGCTGCCGGGCATGATGGGAGTTATAGCTGTGCAGTAGCCTCCAGCTGCCGGGCATGATGGGAGTTATAGCTGTGCAGTAGCCTCCAGCTGCCGGGCATGATGGGAGTTATAGCTGTGCAGTAGCCTCCAGCTGCCGGGCATGATGGGAGTTATAGCTGTGCAGTAGCCTCCAGCTGACGGGCATGATGGGAGTTATAGCTGTGCAGTAGCCTTCAGCTGCCGGGCATGATGGGAGTTATAGCTGTGCAGTAGCCTTCAGCTGCCAGGGCATGATGGGAGTTATAGTTGGCACTAGCTATTAGATGCCAGGGCATGATGGCTATTACACAGCTATAACTCCCATCATGCCCCGGCGGCTGGAGGCTATTACACAGCTCTAACTCCCATTAGCTGCTGGGGCATGATGGGAGTTATAGCTGTGTAATAGCCATTAGCCGCCGGGGCATGATGGGAGTTATAGCTGTGTAATAGCCATTAGCTGCTGGGGCATGATGGGAGTTATAGCTGTGCACTAGCCATTAGATGCCGGGCATGATGGGAGTTGTAGCTGGAAGTCACAGGTTGGAGGAGACTGCTCTACATGACTGGGAAGCCTTATCCTTGTGTCTCCATTATGACATTGCTATATGTCTATAGATTGTATTTCGATATCCATAGTCTGTATATACAGGATTCTGAGACGTTCTGCTTTCCTTGCAGATCCTGACGCTTTTCGACAGTCTTTCTGAAGTAGACACAGAGAAAGTAGTGGAGTATGTGAAGTCTCTGCAGAAAGAAGACGGCTCATTTTCTGGAGACAAGTGGGGTGATTATCGGAGATATTAAATAATATTTCCCATCTGGTTGGACCCCTGCAAGCTCAGGAACAGAGACCCCAATCTGTGGATAGGGAATAACTTTGCCACATTAAAGGGTGTGTTCACACGTACAGGATTTGCAGCAGGTTTGATCCTGCAGATATCAATGTAACAAACACTGAACACAGCATCAAATCTGCATAATCAGATCTGCTGTGTATCCTGTTTGTTTGAACGCACACTTAAGGGTTATTCCCAGTTGATAAATTGATGACATATTACTAGGGTATAGAGACTAAGGGGGAGATTTATCAAACATGGTGTAAAGTGTAACTGGCCCAGTTGCCCCTAGCAACCAATCAGATTCCACCTTTCATTCCTCACAGACTCTTTGGAAAATGAAAGATGGAATCTGATTGGTTGCTAGGGGCAACTGAGCCAGTTACACTTTACACCATGTTTGATAAATCTCCCCCTAAGGGTCCATTTACACAGAAAGATTATCTGCCAAAGATTTGAAGCCAAAGCCCAGGAATGAATTTAAAAAGAGGAAAAATCTTAAATCTCAGTCTTTCCTTTATGACCTGATCTCTGTTTATATTCTGTTTCTGGCTTTGGCAGATAATCTTTCTGTGTGAATGGATCCTAAGTGTCATTATAAGACGATTACCCCTGAGATGGTGACGTAGCTGGTATATATGGGTATCGTTTAAGTTGACTTCAGTTCTCTCTTTTCTTGCAGGAGAAATAGACACCCGGTTTTCATTCTGTGCTGTCGCAACACTTGCACTTTTGGTAGGTTCAGTAATACTATACATCGATCTCTTTGTGGCCTCCATCATTAAAGAGGTTGTCCGGGAAGATTTATACTTACCCATGCTGCTGGGACTGCAAAGGGGCATGTCAGGGATGTATACTTACCTGTCCTGCTGCTGTTGGTTCCTGGGCCGCCCACTCTGCACTACTGTTAGTGTTTTCATAATATCTGATGATGTCCTGTTTCCAAAGGAAATGGCTGGTCAGCATAGACCCGTGTCCTCAGGTTGTGTGTGGTATTACAATTTAGCTTCATTCACTTCATAGAAACTGAGCTGCAAAACCCCCACATGCAAACTGAGGACAGGAGTGGCGCTATTTCTGGAAGAAAGCAGACATATTTTTCTATACCTCAATAACCTGTCAGGATAAGTGATTAGTTGGTTTCTTTTATCTCTTACTCTTGTTCTTTCAGGGGAAGCTCAATGCTGTTAACATAGAGAAGGCTATAGACTTTGTTTTATCCTGTATGAATTTTGATGGTGGCTTTGGCTGCAGACCCGGCTCTGAGTCTCATGCGGGGCAGGTAAGGCCTCTAGTGCGGGGGTCACTGCAGTATTGTTACTGTCCTTAGTGTTCTCATCTATGAACTGTCACAAGTTCACATTACAACTTTGTGTTTGTAATTCTAGATCTATTGTTGCACAGGATTTCTGGCAGTCACAAACCAACTGCACCAAATAAACGCCGACTTACTGGGCTGGTGGCTTTGTGAGCGGCAGCTGCCATCGGGGGGACTGAATGGACGACCAGAAAAGGTGGGAATGGTTCTAAGAAAGTAACGTTATTGTTAGAAAAAGAACTAGACCAGAAGTCTTGTATAAAGAGTTACTGCTTAGCGTAGCTATTATATCTAACCTATCATAGTGACGCGTGAGACGTTTGTATCGATGTTGGTCTAAGTTGCAATTTAAATATTTGTAAAAAGTTAAAGGAAAAGTCCGGCGAAAATTTTTATTTAAGTATTGTATTGCCCCCCCAAAAGTTATACAAATCGCCAATATACTCTTACTACGGGAAATGCTTATGAAGTGCTTTTTTTTTCCTGCACTTACTACTGCATCAAGGCTTCACTTCCTGGATAACATAGTGATGTCACTTCCTGAATAACATGGTGATGTCACTTTCTGGACAAAATGGTGATGTCACTTCCTGAATAACATGGTGATGTCACGACCCGACTCCCAGAGCTGTGCGGGCTGTGGCTGCTGGAGAGGATGATGGCAGGGGGACGCTGAGGGACACAGGACACTGGAGGGACACTGAGCATCCCTCTGCCATCATCCTCTCCAGCAGCCACAGCCCTCACAGCTCTGGGAGTCAAGTTGTGACATCACCATGTTATGTAGGAAGTGACATCACCATGTTATCTAGGAAGTGACGTCACCATGTTATCCAGGAAGTGACATAAATTGGGGGGGGGGGGGGCAATACAATACTTAAAAAAAAAAAAAAAATCACTGGGCTTCTCCTTTAATAACGTCAAAAGTTGTCAAGAAAAAATGTTATCATGTGTCAGCCACATTGTCCCCGGCATCCAGTTAATTCATGTTAATTGCCTTGTGTTCCAGCTCCCGGATGTCTGCTATTCATGGTGGGTTTTGGCTTCTCTAAAAATTATTGGAAGATTGCACTGGATAGACAGAGAGAAGCTGCGGCTCTTTATTCTGGCCTGTCAGGACGAGGAGACCGGGGGGTTCGCAGACCGTCCTGGGGATATGGTGAGTTATTCTGTAGATCTGGGTAACAGTAACACGACCATAGACCACACTGACAGATATAATAAAGAGTTCTGCAACTTTCTAATATACTTTGTTTAATGCGGTTCAGGGAAGAAACAAAGTGCTGCACCTCACACCTTATCCTGGTCCTGTGACATTGGGGTTGCAGGGCCGTTCCATGGCCTCCCTTCCCTGCATGTGCACGCTTTGCGAGGTTGGCGGTCGCTGACCGACACGGTGTGGAGTTAGCGTAGGAACCCGTGTGGACCAGAGGACCTGCGCGGTGGTACATGGGGCAATATGGCTTGATCAATTCATATACAGACACTCTGGTGTTGATTTTTAATATAGGCCTAGCGGCATTAGTATCGGCCATAGATGGGATGTGCAACCGTTCCACTCTCTCCAATTCGTGTTTCATACTTTGTTTAATCCATCACCATTCTCAAGATCTCTGCTTGCTTTCCATCAATGTCTTCTCACAGCGGAGGGTTTGTCACAGTTGTATTCTGTCCTGAATACATGATGTGGATGAGGCCTCAGTCTGAAATCATGGCATATTATCTAGACTCGATATAATTGTAACTAACCCCCAGCTATAAAATTGTTGAGGAATCAAAACACAAAGGGAGACATTTATTAAGACCGACGTAACGTCCCTTAGAGTCTGTGGGTCCTGCTATTGCCACCCATGGCCAGCGCTGCAGCCTCTTTATTGGTCACCATGCACTTGGGAGCGGTTGTGTCTACTATTACAGCTCTTTGAGAAAAGTCCTGCACACCAAGTATCATATAGTGCAACCAAAATCCAAAGAAATTGCACAAATAAATAGGAATATAACAAAAAATTTCAAATGTTAAAGTTAATTTGATAAAAGCACATACGTCAAAAAACCAGAGGGAGAGGAAGAAATCATTGTGGTATAACACAAGTAGTACAATTTGGTATATTGTGGTGGGTGTGTGGACAACACCACCATCTAGTGGTCACTTATTATATGGTAATCAGTAATGGATCCCCTCCTATGTGGGCAATCTCAGACTAATATTCACTGTGAAGAAATCCCACGAGGAAAACTACATAGCCAGTCTATATACAGCCATACAAGGAAAAAGAGGAAAGCGAGCACTATAAACCAGCACTGATACCTTACCCTCCGTCTGGCACAGCAGCCCGACGTACGTTTCGCTCACTTCATTAGGAGCTAATTCTCCTGATGAAGCTGAGCAGTAATATATGGCACAACTTCTACTGAATATACACAGCTCTGCCTACTCAACGGTAATCAGGCTGGAATCCTGCTCAGACCAATATGGGTGCCCTGTCCTAAGGAGAGGCCATCAATGTTAAGAGTCCCAGAAACAGCGACCACACATACTGTAAAATACGTAGATAGGCAGATGAATGTATGCGATGTATGGACCAGTAAGGACATGTCCCTTTTTTGCAGGTGGATCCATTTCATACCCTGTTTGGTATTGCCGGACTGTCTCTCCTGGGAGAAGAAAAAATCAAGCCAGTGAATCCAGTGTTCTGTATGCCTGAGGAAGTCCTCCGCAGGGTGAACGTGCAGCCGGAGCTCCTGAGCTGAAGCCTGCAGGAAAAGATGCGTCGCCGTGATCAGCTGCTATTGCTCCCATGCTCCTAACTCTGGCACTATAGACTGAAGCAGAGAGACAAAGTCAGGAACAATTGTTTCCACTTCTTGTATAGCTTTTAATTTAACTTGTATCTATTTGTGATTATTTTTTTAAGAGCCATCACACTGTGGATTTCAGTGACGGACTTTGGTGTGTTCTGTAACATAATACTAAACGTGCTGAAGGAGCGCAATAAAGATGTATGTGCAAAGGATACTGTGATCCGTGAGCTGCCGCCTCCGAGCGGTTTATCTACTGTCTTTAAAGGGGATCTCCAGGACTAGAAATTGTTATGGCCAATCCTTAGGTTAGGCTAGGTTCACACTGCGTTTTCAGCATCCGTTTAACGGATCCGTTTTTTTTAACGTCCAGAAAAATAGGGTCAGCAACGTTTTTTGGTCCGTTTTGGTCCGCCAAAAAAAACGGATCCGTTTTTTTTTATAATGGAAGTCAATGGAAAAACGGATGCACACAAATGAATCCGTTTTTTGCAATCCGTTTTTTATGCGTTTTTTGCAAAAAACGGATGCGTTAAACGGATGCTGAAAACGCAGTGTGAACCTAGTCTTAGGATCTGAAAATCAGATCATGGGGCCCAACTGTGTCCCCATGACCGAAAGATATGTGCTTCTCCAATGAGAGTCCTGGGCAGGCGGTATCTGCAACTTTTTAGCTTCTTTGTAATGCTGGGAGAGTTAATGTGAGGTCAAGTTTCTTGAACCCTCTGTGATTAGCTCTCCTGACATTAGAGTTTTTTTCAGCCGTATCGCGGGGGAGACAGAGGGAAAAGTTCACACAGATTTTTTTTTCTTCATCAGAAAGCAACAGCTCAGAACTGTGGGAAGGAGACTGAGTATAATAAAAAAGTATGGAAGGAATTGTTGGCGTCTGCGGTGCTCCGGGTGCAAGTGGGCGGCTGCGGTGCTCCGGGTGCGGGTGGGAGGTGATCATGTAGGTGGGTGTGTGTTTGGTAGGCCGGCTTTCGCGGTTCTCTTGGTGCTGGCGTGCTCCGGAGCGCCACTTCTCCCCCTGCTGGTTGGAGCGCATTTTTTTTTTTTCCTTGAAAATCAAATTTACGGTTGTCAAAGAAATTGAAATCGATTCTCAAAATCTAAGAGAATTAATCGAATTAATGTGATTAATCGCCCAGCCCTAGTCTCATCATGGGAAGTAAGATATCAAATATTATGTTTTAGGAGAATACCCCTTTAAGTAGTCCTGGAGAACCTTCTGGTTTCTAATCTCATTTGTCAAGCATCATTGAGATGAACATGGAGTGCAGTTCTGGCAAATATATATACGTTTCTTTAATAAAGGCATGTGTCCTTTTTATTTTTCTTTACAATGAGTGGTAGCAGTACGCAGCCGCTCTTTGTCAGTACACTAGCGCAAACTTTTAAACAGTATCGGAGCTCCTGACATCATAATAAATAAGGTTGCTGAGAGCTCCAAAGGTCCAGTCTGCAGAATACCATCCGTGTATGGACGGAATTCTATGGACGTGTGCATTAGCCCTTAGATATCCCGAGCACTGCTGCATACAGATACTAAGCCTCCCCTGATGTACATAATACATGTTATCATTAGAATAGACATTACCCTGGGGAAAGCTGTAAGTAGTGTAGGACAAATGGCACATTCTAGCAGGGTGAGCAGGATAACTGTCAATCACTGCTCGCTGTGCTACTTTGTGGCTTTAAAGGGGTACTCCAGCGAAAAAATGTTCCTGACATGGACACAGGTAGCAGCAGAGAGCACTGTTTCAGACTGGAAAGAATACACCACATCCTGCAGGGCATACAGCAGCTGATAAGTACTGGAAGACTGGAGATCCTTGAATAGAAGTAATTTACAAATTCCTGGCACCAGTTGATTTGAAAGCAATTTTATTTTTGTGCTGGGGGTACCCCTTTAAGGCTTAAAACATGCAGCATAAAAAGGGTTATCTAGGTAAAGGAAAACATGGCTGCTTCCTTCCAGAAACTGCAGAACAGAACTATTGTCTTCAATTTGTAATACCACACACACCCTGAAGACAGGGAGGGCGCTGCATTTGCAAGAAAGTAGCTGTGTTTTTTTCTTACACTGAATAGGCTGAATACATGAAGTTGTATGAAAGCTCCATACCACATATAAGACAACGCTCGGCTTACTGCTCTCTCTCCCAATCTCTCCATACACATAAATGCTTCGGCTGAAGCTTCATGTATTTAGAACAGGGATGGGGAACCTTCGGCCCTCCGGCTGTTGCAAACTACAATTCCCATCATGCCTGGTAGCCAAAGCGAAGCGGATCCGGGACGGGAGCGGGAGCGATGTGGGCCACGGGGTGAATGGTTCCCTTTAAGCTCCATTCACTTCAATGGAACTGAGCAGCAAAACCCTGTCCAAGCTGGAGACAATAGTGGGGCTGTCTCTGGGAGAAAGTGGCCATGTTTTTGTAGCGTTAGAGAACCCCTTTAAGGCAGGGATTGCAAAACTGTTGCAAAACTCCACTTGCCAGCATGCCCTGAGTGTACAGTTGTCCTCCTTGCACCTGTGTGACCTCAGCTCTATAATGCTGCCGGTTTGGGTCAGACTAGAAGTTGTGGCCTAATGTGGATGATAAAATGCGGTGACATCATGTCCGCCTGGCTGAAATATGAGGCTGCATTCACTTCTATGGGTATTTTGGCTGCAATTAGGTAATATTGGTCAATTCAGCATCAACCACTAAATAGTGATGGTCTGTTGCCCATAGCAACCAATCAAGGCGCAGCTTTCATTTCTCAGCCATATGATATGAAAGCTGCTCTGTGACTGGTTAGATTGGTCACGTGTAGACAAGCTCCGCACGTGACTGATTTATGAGACGATTTTCCCGCCATTACTCGATGACAGTGGAGGCCCGCAGCGGGGAGTCGGGTGTTGCTGGTCACGTGTCAGCCGCCCCAATAATATGTCCGGGTTCCCGGGTGTTCCTCGCCACCTCCCGGGATTCCCCGGTGCCCGGCTCCAGACGCCGGTGCTGTCCGAGTCCTCCTGTTACTCAGGCCGGGAGTCGGCCTCCCCTTCAGGACCGCAGCACCTTCACTCCACTGCGGGCAGCTCCTCCTCCACCGACCGGGCGTCCCCTGTGTCTGTAACTCCGCGGGGGAACGGCGGAGAACAGAGCAAGGGTGAGAAGCGGGAGTCTGAAAAACACCCGCCGGCCGTGACCTGAGTGCGAGATCACGTGACTGCGGTATTACTGCCGGTGTAGGGAACCGACCAATCAGATTTGAGCTCTTTGGAGATTGAAAGCGTCGATCTGATTGGTTGCTATAGGCAACAGTCCCATGCTTTTTAATTTTTGCCCCACATTTTTCACAGGTTTATGGCAGATGAGAGAATATTATATAAATTCTGAAGCTTTGTGTAGATGTTTGCTGTAGTTATACTTGGGTTGCATTTTACCACAGCAATACACAACACTTATATAATGGACGTAGTAACAGCACATACAGCATCCAGCGTTGGTGGAGAGTCCGGTCTGTATGTACCGCACCCAGTATGGATCCAGACATGGCCATCAGAGTCCCTCAGGGCCGCCCTGTGGTGAGGTGGCGCTCTGTGCGGGATTATTTAGGCTCCTCCCACACTGGTAAAAACCACAATTAGGGTACGTGCACACTGCGGAATAGCGACGGATAACCCGCAGCTTCCACCTGCCCGAGGACTGTGGCTGGCGTGCACGTCATCTGTCGTCCGTCATTCTTTGGACTGCGGGCCGAATCCACCCCTGCATAGAATGGAGTCTATGACACGGGTGGAGACGCGCAACGGATTATCCGTTGCCATTCCGTAGTGTGCACGTACCCTTAACCCTTTCCCGCACGAGGACGTAACTGTACGTCCTTGCGCAGGTGCGGGCGTTCAGAGCAGGGCCGTGCGGCGACCCCGCTCTGAACCGCGGCGGTCCCGGGTGCCGCTTGTAGCCCGGGACCGCCGGTATTAGCGGGCACGGTCCGATCGCCGTGCCCGCTAATACAGTAATCAGATGCAGCTGTCAAACATGACAGCTGCATCCGATTACCGGATGCAGCACTTCCCTGGTGTCTAGTGGCGGAGATCGCTCCTCCGGGACGTTGTCTCCCTGTCTGATGCTCCTCCCGGACGTCGACTCGGCACTCATTTGTATTCGGCTGCAGCAGCCGAAAGCAAACGAGTGCTGATCTCATTAATCTTTGCTGTATATCTATACAGCAAAGATCTCAATGAGAGATCAAAGTGTATATGCTAGTAGTCCCCTAGGGGGGCTTCTAGTATATGTGTAAAAAAAAGTATTGTTATTAGTAAAAAGCCCCCTCCCCCAATAAAAGTCTGAATCACCCCCCTTTTCCCAGGTTATAAATAAAAGTAAATAAATAAACATGTTTGCTATCGCCGCGTACGTAATCGCCCGAACTATTAATTAATCACATTCCTGATCTCGCACGTTAAACGGCGTCAGCGCAAAAAAATCCCAAAGTGCAAAATTGCGCATTTTTGGTCGCATCAAATCCAGAAAAAATTTAATTAAAAGCGATCAAAAAGTCGTATATGCGCAATCAAGGTACCGGTAGAAAGAACGCATCATGGCGCAAAAAATGACACCTCACACAGCCCCATAGACCAAAGGATAAAAGCGCTATAAGCCTGGGAATGGAGCGATTTTAAGGAACGTATATTTGTTAACAATGGTTTGAATTTTTTACAGGCCATCAGATACAATATAAGTTATACATGTTATATATCGTTTTAATCGTAACGACTTGAGGAACATGCATAACAAGTCAGTTTTACCCCAGGGTGAATGGCGTAAAAACACATTCCCCCCAAATAAAAGAAATAAGTTTTTTTTTCAATTTCACCACACTTTGAATTTTTTTCTGGTTTCGCAGTGTACTTTATGCAAAAATTCAGCCGTCATTGCAAAGTACAATTAGTGACGCAAAAAATAAGGACTCATGTGGGTCTGTAGGTGTAAAAATGCAAGTGCTATGACCTTTTAAGCACAAGGAGGAAAATACGAAAACGCAAAAACGAAAATTAGCCTGGTCCCGAAGGGGTTAAAGAGGAAAAATGTATCTGTCCATCTTCACAATTAAATTTTTTCATTACATCTTATTCCAAAATATGTCACCCTGCTTTGCCCCAGATACCTCGGTGTAATTTGCCTCACCGCCCTGTGTAGGGGTTCTGCCACCATTATTACCTGAGGGAATAAGTGTCGGAACCAGATGGCTGTGATCTAAGAACAGGGTTCTTCCATTGTAATGGAGTGGTGGTTGGACCTGTTTGTCGCCTATGGATCCTTTCCGGAACCTCCATTCTCTTTACTCGGCTTCATCAGGAGAGAGTGCGGCAGTAGCTCCTGCTCCCTATTTCCGACCATGTAGCCTCATAGACTTATGTTGTCAGAATTAGCTCTCTCCCCGGCCATATCTCTTGATGACATCGGGTCTCAAGACCCCTATGCTTAATAACTTTTGACGTTCTGGATGACATGTCAGAAGTTATTTTTAATGATTGGTACTCTTTAAAGCAAATGTACCATCAGGTACATTCGCTTTAAGGGTTGCACATAAATAAAACGGCAAGGGTGCCGCGGTCTGATTGCCGCGCACAGCGCTGGTCTATTGCCAAGCACTGGCCCAGGCTGAAGCACTTGGGGTGGGCCGGCCCATCCCCTGTGGGATGAAACCCCGACCCTTCTATGACGCTGCTCAATTGATTCTAATGGAGCTTCGTCACTGAGGGGAGGGGGTTTCCTCCCACTGGAGACAGGCCGGTGCTCAGCAATAGACCAGCGCTGTGCGTGGGAATCGGGGTGCGGTTAAAAAAAAAAAGACTGCGGCACCGGCGCCATTCTGTTTACATCAAAAATCATTATTTTGGGGATGGGGAACCAATTTTCTGCATTTCAATGATTTCTTATGGGAACATTTGCTTTGGTTTAAGAGTGATTTGATTTACAAGCACTGTCCCGGAACGAATTATGCTCGTAATCCAAGGCACCACTGTGTCTCATTTATCTGACAGATTATTGAAGCCAAAGCCATAGGAGAAAATAGGAGAAATCTCACTCTTTATGGCCTCTTCTCTGTTTATAGTCTGTTTCTGGCTTTGGCTTTAATAATCTGTCAGATAAATCTGTCTGTGTAAACGCACCATTAGGCCAGCCCAGATGTCTATTAACAGACTGGTCCAATGATAAAGTATCCATAGTCAGGTAGTGACTATCCACCCCAGGATCCACCGCAGAATCTGCCTGATACTGTAGAAATTTCAGCTGCAAAATCCAACATTTCTCTTTTTTATGGTTAACACGTATCACAGCTGGTGTAGGGCTCCATCTTATGCGTTCATACAAAATCACACATCATCATTACATATCGGTGCTATATAATTGTGTGAATTTCTGTTGCATAACATCAATCTCACCTTGAAAGTGCCAAACCGAGGTGTCAATCCAGCGTGTTACTTATATGATACAGGTAAATGTAAGCTGCACCCTGATGCTCCTTTTAGACATAAAGATAAATCGCGCTTGTTTAGCAAACAAGTGATTCATTTTTTTCTTTTAAACAATAGGCGTTTAGACCAAAAGAAAAATCGCTAAGAAAAGTTGTTAATGCTGTCATAGCTAATATCGTAAATAATAACCGTATATATATACTGTGAATGATGAGTGCTTACACTGTGATTTTGAGGTCAGCTCGAAACATTTCCGTTTGTTATTTGATCGTTGCTGCGTTTACACCAGAAGTTTATTGCTTTAAGGAGAAGTTCGGGCGAAAATTTTTATTAAAGTATTGTAATGCCCCCCCAAATGTTATACAAATTACCAATATACACTTATTATGGGAAATGCTTATAAAGTGCTTTTTTCCCTGCACTTACTACTGCATCAAGGCTTCACTTCCTGGATAACATGGTGATGTCACTTCCTGGATAACATGGTGATGTCACTTCCTGGATAGCATGGTGATGTCACTTCCTGGGTAAAATGGTGATTTAACATCACCATGTTATCCAGGAAGTGAAGCCTTGATGCAGTAGTAAGTGCAGGGAAAAAAGCACTTTATTAGCATTTCCCTTTAAGGGGTTGTCCAGCGACAAAATTTTTCCTTCAAATCAACTGGTGTCAGAAAGTTATATAGATTTATAATTTACTTCTATTTAAAAATCTCCAGTTTTCCCATACTTATAAGCTACTATATATCCCACAGGAAGTGTTGTTTATTTACATTCAGAAACAGTGCTCTCTGCTTACATCTTTGGCCGAGTCAGGAATTGTCCAGAGCAGCAGCAAATCCCCATGGAAAACCTCTCCTGCTCAGGACAGTTCCTGACTCGGCCAGAGATGTCAGCAGAGAGCACTGTTTCTGAATGTACAGTCATGGCCATAAGTTTTAAGAATGACACAAATATTATATTTTCACATGATCTGCTACCCTCTGGTTTTTATTTGTGTTTGTCAGATGTTTTTATCACATACAGAAATATAATTGCAATCATATTATGAGTAACAAAAGCTTATATTGACAGAATGCGTTAATGCAGCAAGTCAAAATATATATTTTTTTTTATTCAAATCTTTATTTTTACAGTTTTATAAAATTGAAAAAAAAATGGTAAAACAGCAAGTCAATATTTGCAGTGTTGACCCTTCTTCTTCAGGACCTCTGCAATTCTCCCTGGCATGCTCCCAATCAACTTCTGGACCAAATCCTGACTGATAAAATTCCATTCTTGCACAATCAATGCTTGCATTTTGTCAGAATTTGTTGTTTTTTGTTTGTCCACCCGTCTCTTGATGATTGACCACAAGTTCTCAATGGGATTAAGATCTGGGGAGTTTCCAGGCCATGGACCCAAAATTTCTATGTTTTGTTCCCTGAGCCATTTAGTTATCACCTTTGCTTTATGGTAAGGTGCTCCATCATGCTGGAAAAGGCATTGTTGATCGCGAAACTGCTTGGGAGAAGTTGCTCTTGGAGGACTGGTACCATTGTTTATTCATGGCTGTGTTTTTAGGCAAGACTGTGAGAGAGCTGATTCCCTTGGCTGAGAAGCAACCCCACATATGAATGGTTTCAGGATGCTTTACATTTGGCATGAGACAAGACTGGTGGTAGTGCTCACCTCGTCTTCTCCGAATAAGTTGTTTTCCAGATGTCCCAAACAATCGGAAAGGGGATTCATCAGAGAAAATGACTTTACCCCAGTCCTCAGCAGTCCACTCCCTGTACCTTTTGCAGAATATCAGTCTGTCCCTGATGTTTTTTCTAGAGAGAAGTGGCTTCTTTGCTGCCCTCCTTGATCCCAGGCCTTGCTCCAAGAGTCTCCGCCTCACAGTGCGTGCAGATGCACTCACACCTGCCTGCTGCCATTCCTGAGCAAGCTCTGCACTGCTGGGAGCCCCATCCCGCAGCTAAAATACTTTTAAGAGACGGTCCTGGCGCTTGCTGGTCTTTTTTGGGCGCCCTGGAGCCTTTTTGGCAACAATGGAACCTCTCTCCTTGAAGTTTTTGATGATGCGATAGATTGTTGACTGAGGTGCAATCTTTCTAGCTGCGTTACTCTTCCCTGTTTGGCCATTTTTGTGCAGTGCAATGATGACTGCACGTGTTTCTTTAGAGATAACCATGGTTAACAAAAGAGAAACAATGATGCCAAGCACCAGCCTCCTTTTAAAGTGTCCAGTGGTGTCATTCTTACTTAATCATAACATTGATCTCCAGCCCTGTCCTCATCAACACCCACACCTGTGTTAATGGAGCAATCACTGAAACAATGTTAGCTGGTCCTTTTAAGGCAGGGCTGCAATGATGTTGAAATGTGTTTTGGGGGATAAAGTTCATTTTCTAGGCAAATATTGACTTTGCAAGTAATTGCTGTTAAGCTGATCACTCTTTATAACATTCTGGAGTATATGTAAGTTGCCATTTTAAAAACTGAAGCAGTAGACTTTGTAAAAATTAATATTTGTATCATTCTCAAAACTTTTGGCCATGACTGTAAATAAACAACACTTCCTGCTGGACATACAGCAGCTTATAAGTATGGGAAAACTGGAGATTTTTAAATAGAAGTAAATTACAAATCTGTATAACTTTCTGACACCAGTTTATTTGAAAGAATTTTTTATATTTTTCGCTGGACAGCCCCTTTAAAAGGGTATATTGGTGATTTGTATAATTTTTTGGGGGGCAATACAATACTTTAATAAAGATTTTCGCCTGACTTCTTCTTTAAATTCAAACGATTTAACAATTTATTGCAAGATAATCGGCCCTTAAGGGTCCTATCAGACGTAGAGATTTCTTGGCCATGGGGGCTGCAAAGGTGCGCCGGCAAGATCGGCGGCTCATTTGAGGTGCCTTGTGCCTTTATACAGCACAAGAAATCCTTGTATCATTGGAAACTGACAGCTCATATATGTATATAGGTGTATATTTGTATATATCTGTGCTGTCAGTTTCCAGATTCCAAGCAGCAGTGTATACTTACCATCCGTACTGTGTGTAATCCGGTATCTGGCTCCACAGACCTCGCACTGGCTGTGTCTTCAGGCCCCGCTTCCTCTGGCTTTCAGTCATTCATGAGGACGCAGCAGCCTTAAAATGTCACTGTTGTGAATTTTTTTTTTTGCAGAAATCAATAGTCCAGGCGATTTTAAGAAACTTTGTAATTAGGTTTATTAGCCGAAAAATGCATTTTTATCATGAAAAAGCAGTTTAAAGCTCTCCCCCCCTGTTTTCATTGTTCTCCTATGGAGAGAGCTAAATAAAAGACCAAAACAGGACAACAAAGAGTTAATCTACAAATACATCGCCCTTTATCTCCTCTGACAGTCACCACTGACCTCTCTGAGCTCTGATTACAGCTGTCACCCAGCTCTGTGCCTGTAATCCTCTGTTATCTGCTTTCTGCTGTCGGCTAACTCCCTCCTCCCCTCTCTATAGAACAGACTGGGTACGTCTGATGCAACAAGTCACAATTTCCTGATTTTTTGCAGTGGATGGAAAAGAGGAGGGAGGGGGGGACCTGGGAAAAGGCTTTTTAAATGCAGATAAAGGCATATTCGGCTTATAAACCCAATTACAAAGTTTCTTAAAATTGCCTGGACTATTGATTTCTGCAAAAATAAAAATACGACAGTGACTCTTGCAGTTACTTCTACACTCTTACTCTTACAGTTACTGCAGCATCCAGATGCTGGATCACAAGCAGTGTGCCTGGTAAGTATACACTGCTGCTTATGATCTGGAATCTTGCAGCACAGATATATACATATCCGTTCTGTCAGTTTCCTTCTAGCTTTCTTGGTCACATAAACCGTATTTACACAGGACTATGTGCTGCCAATAAAAATAAATTTTAAAGCATTTTCCAAACAGACAATCAGCCAAAAATCAGGAGCTCAGGTTTGCCTGCCGGACAGAATATCCTAGACTTCTATGCTATTCCATGGGGTAGAATATTGTAAAAAATATATTTTTCTTTATTTTAGCCACAGAATCCTATTTTGCAGACAGAAGTTCCTTTGCAGAGAACACCAGTGCTTTTAATGTCGCCTCCGTTACCAGCAGCTCTTCACTAAAGGCGCCCGGAAGTTCTTGTGGCAGAAAACAACTGGGCGGCTACTTTACCAAATCCAAGATCCAGACTCCTGTGACGGGATATACAGGTAGTGCTGACGGGTTTACATCATTCATATACATGTATGTCATGTCATATATTGTCTGCACTTGAGGGGCACACGCAGCAGCCACCACTGTTCAGGGTACTGCCGTACAGTTCTATTCCACTTAATGGGGCAGCACTGCAGTTCCCTGTACAGTCCCTTTATTCTCAGGAGGTCTGTACCCTACCCATAAAGTGATTTTGGTCTTTATGGTCTTATGCACACTATAAAGCCACATTCGAAGACCCTACATCAGGGATGGGGATCCTTCGGCCCTCCAGCTGTTGCAAAACTACAATTCCCATCATTCCTGGACAGCCAAAGCTTCGCTTTGGCTGCCCAGGCATGATGGGAATTGTAGTTTTGCAACAGCTGGAGTGCCGAAGGTTCCCCATTCCTGGTCTACATGGTCCCTGGTCTGTGATTCTCCCCATTTACCATTGGTGAGAATCTGCTCATGTTTGTTGTATGGATGTGATGATCACTCATATACCATATGGTTCAGTAGTCCATTCTTTAGTATTATCGATGATTCTCTCATTTTTCAGTGACGACTTCATCTTCAGCCTCGGCTCGCTCTGCCGCTTCTGTTTATGTAGCGGTGGTGGAAGGGAGAGGCCTCGCCAAAGGAGAAATAGGCATGGCTAGCTTGGACTTAAAGAATCCCGACGTGGTTTTATCTCAGTTTTCAGACAGCAGCATCTATGTGAAGGTGAAACTACTGCTTACTGACTGGAGCTAGAGCTGATGGTCTCTATTATTTGATTTATTAATGGCCTTACCACTGATATAAGCTCCTTTAATCTGGCGTCAATAAGACCCAATAACGGCTGATGATTTTCCTGTATAGATTTTAATTATATTTCTTTCTTAGGTAATAACAAAACTTCAGATTCTGACACCGCTGGAAATACTGATGCCAAACACTGTGTGCGAAGATGGAAAGACCACAGAACTGTTCCGTCTTGTCAATGAAAACTTCAGGGTACATCGAATTGTTTTACACGGTTTTAACTTTTTTGATAAAAAAAAACCATTTCTTGCCATTGGTTTCCCAGATAAATTTATGCACTTGCAGTCAGAGCAGAAATAAAATGACTTTGGCAGACGGATACTGTCATATTTCCCAGGTGATTCTTGGGGAATAAGGGGGGGGGGGCACAAAGAACTCTGAGATCTTTTCACTACTGTGGGGGCTAAATTTGGAAGTTTTGTGCAGATTTAGGCTATGTTCACACATTGTATGACACTGGCAGATCTTTAGCGCCGCTGAGTTCTGTTGCTGGCGCATCCCTGCACGCCCGCATCAGGAGTCTTCACTGCACGCAATGCAGCGTACTTCATTGTGTGGACTGACAGGTTCTCTGCGGCCGCTATTCAATGAATAGCGGCCGAAGAAAACTGACATGTCAGTTTTTTGTGGCGCTGCTAGAGATCTATGTGTATATGCTCCGGCTGGGATTCCAATCATGCAACAACGGCCATGATTAATACGAAAATATACGTTGTGTGAACATAGCCTTAGGGGGCATTCACATGCTTTATGATTTCGGTCAGTGCACGGACGATGTGTACGGAATTGCGTAACTCCTGGCATCATGATTTCTGATTATGATGATTTAAATCTGTATAAGTACAGTAGGACGAAGATTTGAACTGTTTTTGAGCTTCTGACATCTTGATAAATCACAATGCCAGGAGCTCAGAACTCCTTCTGTAGCACATCGTCCGGATTCTCTGACCGTGCATGGAACATGTGAGTGCCCCCTTAGGTACCGATTTCTCTGCTTATTCAAGCACGTCAAAAAAATTCTATATATTTACATAGATCTCAGCAGTGAAGCAGCCCACTGTCCAGAATAAATGCAGAATATCACAACACATGGCTTCTCGATTCCCAGCCTGATTTATGATAATATCCCAATCCTTCTTGCAGACCACAGACTGCTATACTCTGAGCTATGGGATGCATTACATAACACTGATATATTTTTTGACTTACAGGATGTTTCCTTTACTACTGTACAGAGAAGGTATTTCAATGAAAGTAAAGGCCTGGAATACATAGAACAATTATGTGCCCCAGAATTCAGCACAGTGTTAATGGAAGTAAAGTCAAAGTATGTATTTTTACAATTTTTTTTAAATTTAACTTTCAAAAGACTATCAGATTACAAGTAGTCTTTAGAGATGAACTCTCACAATGTTGTTTTGTATTGTTCCATGCTACTCTTTCTTTAAAGGGGTTGTCCGGCGGAAAAAAATTATTCACAGAATAACACACATTACAAAGTTATACAACTTTGTAATGTATGTTATGTCTGTGAATGGCCCCCTTCCCCGTGTTTCCCCCCACCCACGCTAGACCCGGAAGTGTGGTGCATTATACTCACCGCATGTCGTGTCGTCCACGGTCTCCGATCGTCAGCAGTGACGTCTTCTTCGGGAGCTTGGCGGATCTTCCCGAGTGCCGGCCACCCTCTGCAGCGTCATCCGAAGCTCAGCCGCGATTGGCTGAGCATAACTGTGCTCAGCCAATCGCGGCTGAGCGGCTGATGACGCGGCCACGTCATCAGCTGCTCAGCCGCGATTGGCTGAGCACAGTTATGCTCAGCCAATCGCGGCTGAGCTTCGGATGACGCTGCAGAGGGCGGCCGGCACTCGGGAAGATCCGCCAAGCTCCCGAAGAAGACGTCACTGCTGACGATCGGAGACCGTGGTCGGCACGCGACAGGTAATGTATAGCGCACCACACTTCCGGGTACACGGGTGGGGGTGGTGGGACACGGGGAAGGGGGCCATTCACAGACATAACATACATTACAAAGTTGTATAACTTTGTAATGTGTGTTATTCTGTGAATAATTTTTTTTCGCCGGACAACCCCTTTAATGGGTAATAAAAATGAATTAAAAAGAGCAAACATTGTATTTTAGCTTCATTTTACCTTTCTTTTGTAGGTACTACTGTCTAGCTGCAGTGGCAGCATTGCTGAAATACTTAGAATTTATTCAGAATTCAGTTTACGCTCCAAAATCTCTGAGATTTCGGTTTCAAGGAAGTGAACAAACAGCAATGATTGATTCTGCGTCTGCTCAGAACCTTGAACTCCTAGTGAATATCAGAGACTCCAGGTGCGGCCATAGCTGGTAAAAACATTAAAATAAGAAAACTAATTGTACACCAGATTCCTTTACTAACCTTTCTACTCCACATCTGCACATAGTAGAGATCCAGAGGCCTTAGGAAATAGAAATCACCGGCCTAAATATTATTTTACTATTACCGTGTTTAAAGAGCATCTGTCAGCTCTTCTGACTTGTCTCTTTCAGTAAATTCTTACGCTTTGAGGAAGGCTGTGTAGAGCTGACATCTGGGTGTTACCATTCACCTTGTCAATAGGATGTATCCCTACACAATGTGAGGACAAGGTCAGTGTGTAAAGGAACTTGTCCTACTGAGAAGGTGAATAGTAAAGCTCATTAAGAAGCCGTGCATGCAATGTCGAGTAGCTGCACAGTGTCTTCGAGATTGCGAAACACACCCGCACATCATGATCACAACTTAGCTTAAATGTAGTGGGAATAGGTCCGACTCATAGTCAAAGATTTTGCTGTGAAATACAATATATTGCAGTATAAGTGTATTTGCAGTGTCATTCATCAGTGGAAATGTGCCCAGAATATACATCACATATGTTCATAGGGTCCCAGTGACCCAACAGAGGTCAACTGCAGTTTCCTTCCCTAAACGATTTGGACATAGAAACGTGATCCTCTTCCTGAATTCACACGTATGATTATTTACTTACTAGTCCATCCATTCACTTTTCAGAAACAGTCACACTCTTTTTGGGGTCCTGAATACTACTAAAACTCCAGGTGGAAGCCGGAGACTCAGATCAAATATCTTGGAACCTCTGATTGATCTGGAAACCATCAACACGAGGCTGGATTGTGTCCAAGAATTTCTTGAAGATGAGGAACTTTTCTTCAGTCTCCAATCAGGTACATGGATGCTTCCTGCAGAATTTCAGTTAAGGCCCTATTACACGAATCGATTATCGGCCGATATCAGCAGTGGCGGTAGCCTGAGCTCCTGGGGGGCCCATGGCCACGCAAAAAGACTTAGACCTTATTCACACGTCCGTATGTTTTCCTGGATGAAAATCTGGATCCTCTATTTTTCATCCGCATTCCGCAAAAAATCATCAGTTTTGCATCCATATTGTGTTCCGTATTGTTATCCGTTTTTTTGAGGATCCGCAAAAAAAGGTGTAGTGAAGAAAAAAGAGGGGATGGCAAAAATGATATCAGAAGCTGTCCCAACCCCCCAAAAAAGGTCACCTGGTCGTCTTGGGGTCATTCTACAGTCATTTCTATCAGGCAGGATATTTCTGGCAGAAGGAGCTTGGTGATGTCACAAAAAAAAACGGATCCGTGATACGGATGGTTTTGTGGATTGCAATGTACTCTCCGCACATTTTGTGCTCTCCATAGACTTCTATTGGGGTGTCCGTTCTGTAATTACGGACCGTATTACAACATGTCCATTTTTTTTTGTCACGGATTGCGGATAAAAACGGATGTATGAATAACACCATTGAAAATAATGGGTTGTAATGGATTCTGTTTTTCCTGGTCCGGGAAAACGGATGAAAAATACGGACGTGTTAATTAGGCCTTATACTTTAAGTAGTGTATTGTCTCCTGGCTACAGTTCTGCCATAATTTGCAAAAAAACCCTGCTTTTTTGCCACAATTTTGCACAAATCAGGGCATCATGACATTATCTATCCTGTACTATGTACACCACACTAGTGCTTCCATAGTTACAGTAGGGTTGGGGGGCCCAGGCTTTGTGAACAGCCCGGGCCCTATGGTAAAGTTAATCCGCCCCTGGATATGGTCCGTTACCAATGATAATTGCTTTGTGTAATAGAAGACAACGTTGGCACAATGTCGGCTGATCGTTGTCTTTTAACAGGCTGAAACACAAATGATCAGCCTGGCAACGATCTGCTGCCATCACTCCATGCACCAGGAGCGGCGGCAGCAGACTACCGCTATCTTCTATGGGGTGCACCACCACTTACTGTACAGGTGCGGGGATTCCTGTCATAATAATGGGAATCCCTGCTTTAAACCATGCTCCTGCACAGAGATGTCTTCCCTCTCCAAGAGGCCGCCATACTTAGCTGCATAGGAGACATGCTGGCCACCTGGGGAGGGAGGACATCACGGTGCAAGAGCTCGGGTCACGCCCAATATGCTGGAATCCCCCAAGTGCATCCCCAATACACTTTATATTGGAGAGGGAGGACATCACTGTGCAGAAGCACGGTTTGGAGCCGGGGCATCCCGTCATTATGACCCCCCTCCTGTGAGCCTTGGTGTCCGAACACCTCAATAACTATCAGCTGAACATTTAGCTGACAGTTATCTCCCCTGATTTTGTTCTGGATACCGAACAATGTTCGAGTACTGGACAGAACTTCAAGGAGAAATTCTGTTTGAATACAGAGGTATTAGGAAACTGAGGTATTACTGTATATTTCTCAGTTTTGACTGTAACATGAGGAGTAAAATGTGGAGCAAAGGTAAGTAGCATTAAAACATGACCGAGGATATCACTCAAAGCTTAAAACCTTGAAACTGAACACAACATCCTGAACTCTGTCACATTACCCAAAGCTACTTACATTGTGTTATTTGGTACAAAGCAGTATCATTAACTGCAAGGGCACATAGGATGCCTCGGGCTGCACTGTACACAATGCCATAGTGACACATACAAACCCATTCTTATTATTCCTCAGTGTTAACAGTCACATTGTGTAAGTGTTTCATCTTGGGATAATCAGGGCTCAGACAGTGATGGCCATGCCTCAGTGATTCCACTTCCCAGAATAGAATATATGAATATTACTGAGGCAGAGCAGCGATTTTATCCCTTTAATAAGCTGAAAGAGTCACAGAATAATGATTTTATCCACTGACAATGACAATTCATAGAAATGTAGAATATTGTCAGCAGAAAAGCCATCTACTTCCCTTATAATATTTCCGTTTTACCTTCATTACCTTAGGATAGATATATGTTTATCACAGGCAGGGTTACGTTCACTTACTGTAGATTTACCTACCACATCTACTGGAAGTTTGCTCAAAGCATCTACTACTCTTTCAGTAAAGTAATGTATCTCATGGTGCTTCCAGAATGGTGCAATTTTTATTCTTTTTCTGGACTATTCAGAATAATTAAACATTGCTTTTTTCACAAGTTCTTTCCAGGTTCTTAGACACGGAACAGCTTCTCTCTAACCTTATACAGATTCCAAAGCAGAACACGGTATGTATATAGATGAGCTACAGTATATGATGCTGCAATCATTCAGATGCCTATAGGTGAGGTTAAGAAAATCCCGGCACTCACCTAGTAGAGTTATGCTTGTTTATTATGTGCAAAACATCATAGGGTACAGGAGGACGTGTTTCGGCATGTAGCCTTCATCAGCTTGAGCCAAAACGCGTCATCCTGTACCTTATGATGTTTTGCACATATTAAACAAGCATAACTCTACTAGGTGAGTGCCGGGATTTTCTTAACCGCTACTTCTGGGAAGATATCCCGCCACGAGCACCACCATCACAGAAGTGCCATCTCCTTTACAATATAGAATAGGTGAGAGCTCTATCCTGAATTTGTCAGGTTGCAGTAAAATGACATGGTGGATTTGCTAAAGATGTTTTCCCCAGCAAATCTGTTCCAAATCGCACAGCTTTTCTGTACTATGCAATCCCCAAATGACAGAAAAAAATGTTTATTTTATATCCACAATTACAGATTTTTCTGCGGATCAATGTGTAATCCACCGCAGGAGGAGGGTTATTTGCAGATTTTGACTTTGCCATTAAAGTCAATAGGGATAGTCGGCACTGTGGGTCAATTTCTGCACAGAAAATGTGTGGAAATATCAGTTTAAAAAAATCAAGTCCCCTTTGCTGGTACTGTTATACTGTGCAATTTTTTCAATGCGAAAAAAATTCACAGCAGATCTACACACCAATGCGCCTACCCTAAAAGGTGCGTGTAACCTTGCACACAAATTACATCAATTGGGCAGACTTAAAGCATAACTGTCACGTTTATTTTTATTGCAGAAATCAGTAGTATAAGCGATTTTAAGAAACTCTGTAATAGGTTTCATCAGCCAAAAAAGCCTCCTTCTGTACTCAAGAAGCAATCTCCCAGCCTCCCCCCCCCCTGACTTTTTATCTGTGCATTATCAGGCAAACACGTCTTCATTACAGAGAAGCCAGTGAAGACGGGCTCTGCTCTCTCCTATGAAGGGGGGAGGGGCTGAGGGAGATGAGGGAGCAGGAAGAGGTGTCAGCATGAAGGTCAGCTGTTTCTAGACTCTCAGGGCACCTAAACCTTTAAATTCAGGTGTCAGAAAGGTCAGTGCTTATCTATGAACTTACTGAGAGAAGATTGCAGGGTGTTGTGCTGTGCAGGACTGCTCTGTGCTCAGTCACTCCTAACAGCCCCTCCCCTCTCCATAGCCACATAATGGAGACAGAAATCCTGCTTCATTTGATGTGAGGGGGGAGGCTGGGAGATTGCTTTTTCAGTACAGAAGGAAACTCTTTTAGTACATAAAACCTATTACAGAGTTTCTTAAAATCGCTTGTATTGTTGATATTTAATGTTTTCAGAAAAATGACCCTGAAATGACAGTTACGCTTTAAGCCCCTATTACACAGGGCGATGCAGAGGAGCAAATGAGCGCCGACCTGTCAGGATAACGCTTACTTGCTCCTCGTTTCCCGCTCACTTGTAATAGCGCCGGCAGCGAGTGGGTACAAGCCGGGGGAGGCTGAGGGGGGCTGCCCGGGTGATCGCTAGATCGTCCAGGCAGCCCATCAAAGATAGCGGTGGTCTGCTACCGTCGCTACCATTACACAGAGCGACGGCAGCATATCGCTGCTATCCTGATTGTTGTGTTTTCAACATGTTAAAAGACAACGATCAGCCAACATCGTGCATTTTGGCTGATCGTTGTCTTCTATTGCACGAGACGACTATCGTCAATAACAGCCGATATCGGCTGAGTACTAAGAATCATAGTTTTGTGTAATAGGGCCTTAAGGCTATGTTCCCACACCGTTGTCTTTTGGAAAAGATTATATGCTGATTACAATGACTCGCACCATATTTATTATGCATTTTAGACACTATAAGTAAGGGTATAACCTTGGTAAAACGTGACCTGGCCTATCATGTGACACCATGCGGCAGAAATGTTGTCACAAAATTCTAGCGCAATTTAAGCCAACTAAGGAACCCTTTCCTACAGCCTCGCCGAAGGCAGCAAACGAGAGTGTTAAAGGGGTTATCCAGCGCTACAAAAACATGGCCACTTTCCCCCTACTGTTGTCTCCAGTTTGGGTTGGGTTTTGAAACTCAGTTCCATTGAAGTAAATGGAGCTCAGTTGCAAACTGCCCCTGAACTGGAGACAACAGTAGGGGGAAAAGTGACCATGTTTTTGTAGCGCTGGATAACCCCTCTAATAGTATGTTCACTCATTGCAGACTGCAGTAACGTCTCCATATCATACAGTTAGCTTCTTTACCTCAGGGCAGTCCCCTGTAATGTAACTAATGGCGGGTCCAATGATTTCCTTTGTTTATCCCTCCATTGTTTTACCATACCACCTCACCCTTTAATACAAATGATTTACAGTATTTATTAGTGTCACTGTTACTTCTACCTGCTTATTAAGTAACAATATTAGGGTAACATCCTCTGCAGTTAACGCTTTGTGTCTCTCAAGTAGTTTTACCTGCTTGGTGAGACACCTGACAAGATGATTGTATGCTCGCTTTCCTTCACAATGGATTGTCGAGTAGGATTAACACCTTTGCACTGATTCTTTTTGCTTACTAACTGTAAAATGAATTAGGAGTTTCCTGCTATTTTCCTAGCAGTGTGGTTACTCCATCTAACTGGCTGTGCTGCTCCCTCTACCACTATAGTAGGAGGGCAGATCAGAGGGAGGAAAGCATCCAAGTCTTCACAATGGGCAGATCACATAGGCTAGATTCACACTAGGTAAAAAGGATGCCCGCCTTTCATAATAACGCTTTTTAAATAGCTGATATTATTTGCGCACCTATTGGTACCACCTGTTGGCAACTTTTTGTAAAAATTGTTTTTACTTAAAGTGTCACTGTCGTTTTTTTTTTTTTTTGCAGAAATCAATAGTTCAGGTGTTTTTAAGAAACTTTGTAATTGGGTTTATTAGGCAAATATGCCATTATCTGCAATCAAAAAGACTTTCCTCAGCCCCCCCTCCTCTCTCTCATCCACTGCTCATTATCAGGAAATCTCGACTCTTTTACATCAGTCGGATCCTGTCTGTTCTATGGAGAGGGGGGGAAGAGGGAGATCAGTTACCAGCAGAAAGCAGAGAACAAAGGATTACACAGTAGGAGCTGTGTGAAAGCCGGTATTCAGAGGTCAGAGAGGTCAATTCTGCGTCAGAGGAGATAGCCGGTGATGTAACTGTAAATTAGCTCTTTGTTGTCCTGTTTTGGTGCCTCATCTCCCTCCACCGCTCCCCTCTCCATAGAAAATCATGAAGACTGGGGGGAGAGCTTCAAAATTTTCTCATGATAAAAATGCATTTTTCGGCTAATAAACCCAGTTACAAAGTTTCCTAAAATCGCCTGTACTATTGATTTTTGCTAAAAAAAATTTAACGACAGTGACACTTTAAAGAAAATGTACCATCAGGTACATCGCTCTTAGTTTTTCATATGAATATACCGGCTCCAGCACAGGGATGCCAGTGCCGTGGTCCTTTTTTTTTTTTAACTGCAGCTTGATTTCCACACATGGCATCGGTCTATTCCTGGGCCTGAAGCACTGGAGGCAGGCCCGCCCTCCCCCAGTGTGACAAAACCCCTCCACTCTGTCATGCAGCGCCATTGATTGTAATGGAACTGCGTCACAGAGGGGAGGGGGTTCGGCACACTGGGGACTGGCTCATCCACCTTCAGTGCATCAGACCGGGCCGGTTCCTGTGAATAGACTGGCAATGTGCACAAAACCGGGCCACAGTGCAAAAAAGGACCGCGGCACCAGCATCCCAGTGCTGGGGCTTGTATATTCATATAAAAAAACTGAAAGCGATGTCCCAGATGGTACATTCACTTTAATAAATTGCGAGTGCACCGTCTGCAGTCTCGTGAAGCAGCAGAACGTCCTCCAGAGCTTAAGTTTACATTCACTACCTCTGTATAAATAAGTGGACTCCCATGTTTGCAGGCTTATAGTGGGGGGATACAAGTAAGCAGAAACATTACAGATTCAGAATCAGTGTCTTTTTATTTACTGATGATTTCAGTTTAGGGGGGGTTGGGGTCATGGCATGGTGTAATGAAAGACTGGAAGCTGCGGATTAAGAACAGGGCCACATAGCAACATAGTGGCGCTCTGTCAGGGCTGGATTTTTGGGATGATTGACGGTCGGCTTATAACATTTGTATTAGGGAAACTCGTCACTATGGAGCTGTAGCTTAAAGGTTTTTCAAATACTGATGACAGAATCATCACTTATGCTCCCAATTTCTGTTACGGGGGGGGGGAGACAACTAGGACCCCCAGGAAAAAGAGGCTTCTGTTGTTCTCTGACCAAGCACTATGTAAAGAGTTAGATCACATCTTTATAATTCATCAGCTTCATTAAGAACAGACCTTGATGGCATATGCTGTAAATGTTGGGTAGGAAGCTCCTTCAGCTATTTATTCTTTTATTGTATATAAAAAGCAGAATTAAGTCCTTACAGTATTCTCTATAGAATGCACCATGCTTCTCTTAGCCTTCTGAATGAGCACTTATCCCGGTGGTTACCAAGCTCTTAATGAATCTTTAGAATTTAGGAGTCTTTGCTTTATCTTCAGGTGAATGCATCTGTATAGACTGTAATAATAATGAAGCCGATTATCTCTATGACAGGAGAAAGCCGCAGATACAAAGATAGGCTATCTCATCTCACTCAAGCATACACTTGAACTTGTGGAGCCTTTAAAGGTAACTATTGTGCTATGTTTATCTACGTTAGTGACACTTACACAAGGTAAATGGGTCGGGATTTATGCAGATTGTTACCTGTGGATTTGCACTGATTAGATCTGCAGTGGAATAATAGCAATTCCTTTGCTTCTATAGCGCTGACATATTCCACAGCAATGTACCAAGAATTTATTTTCAAATGTCACTAATTCCATTTTTCTATGTCTTAGGGCGTAATTAAAAACTGTAAAACCCCCCTACTGCAGGCGTATCACTCATCGATAGATGATGCCAGGTGAGTGGAGATCACTGCGATTCCAAGTTTTGTTACATATAAGCCATTCCGTCAGGCTCCACATCTGCCCTTGTCGACAAGCTGTCAAAATGGGAGGCCAAGAAGATCCCAACGTGTCCATTGACTTGAAAGTAGTGTAATTGTGACTTTGCATTTTATGAAGATATACGTTTTCTGTGCAAGACTCTTAAGGCCGCCATGGTAGACCATGTTTACTCAAAAGCCGTATACATTGACAAAATCAACCAAACTTATGATTACACTCCATTTAGCCCATTAAAGTCAGTGGGCATGGTGGGCTCTGATGTGGCTTCATTTTTGACAGCTTGCTGATTTGGAGTTGACGAAGAACCTGGCGTATAAACATAATGGAGGGAATTTATCGTTAGTGCATCTGGCGTATGCCAGGGAAAAGGTGCAAAAAACTGCCTGATGGGCGGGCACCGCAAGGCAGGGAGGAGGTCTGGCCACCTGATGTATCATGATATACGTCTGCTAGCTAGTTCCAGAAGAGGAGTAGATTGCTATGCCATGCGGCAGGCCCAGGCTGGCTGGATTTATTGAGATGTGTGCACCTCTTAGTTAACCCGACAGGGTGCATGGGGGTGAGGTTTTATTTAAAGGGAATCCTTTACCTGTTATTCTCTTTCCAAACTGCTGACATTATTAGATAGCTGTTAGGTAAAGGAAACACATGGTACCTTTCATATATCCATCTGTGCTTTCAGGATGTAATGTTTCCTCTCTCCTCCCTCACTGCTTGATTGACACCTGGAAGCAGAGTCCCCAGCAGATTCTTGTATGGAAGGGGAAGGGGAAGGGGGGGAGGAGGTGTTACAGGTTGCTGTATGAGCTTGGGAAAGCCTCTTTGACTCTTCATTCTATAGAATAAAAGCATTTTTCTATGTTCTGGAAGCACAGACAGATATATAATGTGTCTCCTTCAACTAACAGCTATCTAACAGTGTCAGCAGTTTGGAACGCGAATTGCAGCTGAAAGATTACCTATAAAACCGGCATACCTGTACCCCTTGATATATTTCATTTATGGTGAATGTGAACAGGGGGGGGTGTCAAACGCAGCAGATGTAATTGAGCCTTTATTAGTATAAGGCCATGTTCACACACAGTAAAGTAGAAGCAAAGTACAACAGTGTGTTCTCTACCTACTTCATACCTGAGGTTTGGCTGCTGTAGTTGTAAACCTCACAGCTTCTTGTTCTGTCAGTAAATGACCCCTTATATGTTTACATTTCATTTTTTTTTTTAGGTTTAACATCATACTTGAAAAAATTAAAACAATTATTAATGATGAAACCAGATACACCAGAGGATGCCTCAATGTGAGGACTCAGAAGTGTTATGCCATAAAGCCAAATATTAATGAGTTCCTGGATATTGCCAGAAGGACTTATGCAGAAATTATAGACGACATCGCTGGTACTGAATGCAGCCAACATTGTTTACTATATATTGTTTGTGGTGTATTCTTTCCAATGTGGAGAGCAGGAGAGGTTTTCTATGGGGATTTGCTGCTGCTCTGGACAGTTCCTGACATGGACAGAGGTGGCAGCAGAGAGCACTGTGTCAGACTGGAAAGAATACACCACTTCCTGCAGGACATACAGCAGCTGATAAGTACTGAAAGACTGGAATTTTTTTTTAAATAGAACTAAAATACAAATCCCTGACACTTTCTGATACCGGTTAAATTAAAAGATTTTTTTCCTGCTGTAGTACCCCTTTAAAAAACACTCCTCTGGTGTAGCCACACACATTTAAGCCCCACCTCTTGTTGATATCACTTCATGCTGTATTCTCCATTCTTTATAATATTGTTATTGTGGGTTACATGGGGGCTATGAGGTGTACGCTTTTATCTCTGTACAGTAATGATATCCCAGCTTTCTGATGAGTACAATTTACCATTACGGACAAGTTTCAGCATGGCTCGAGGATTCTTCATTCAGACTAACGTGGAACATGGGTACATGCAGCAAACCCTCCCTACAGAGTTTGTTAAGGTACATATCATTTTATATGAACATTGCTGTATCCTTGGCCTTAGTACTGGACTAATAATCAATAATTCAATAGCAATAATCTGCTGGATCAGGCCGATTTGTCAGATTATCGTTCTGTGCACTAAAGACAACAATCAGTCAATGAAAACGATCGTCAGCTTATCGTGTCCCTATGTTCTGACTTAAAATCTACGTCCACCGACCACGCATGTGTAATAGCGATGCACGGCCAACAGCTGATGGATATGTAAATAAAATGATAAAGTATATACATACCTTCCCACGCTCCCCAGTGTCTTCCTGGCTTCTCCCTACTCCCTGCAGCCGCCAGTGCAACTTCAGAGCCCATAGGCAAGAGTGGTTCTGTCTCCAGAAGATTTTTTTTTTCATTTTATGCAATTCTTATTGAAACAAAATCAGGCATGTGTAAACCACGTATCCTTGTGTACAGCATGTATCTACACAGAGAGATTAATCTGACAGATTCTTGAAGCCAAGACCAGGAATGGATCTGAAAAGAGGAGAAATCTCAGTCTTTCCTTTATGACCTGTTCTCTGGTTATAGTCTGTTCCTGGCTTTGGCTTCAAAAATCTCTCTGTGTAAAGGCATCCTTAGGCAGAACTGAACCTCTCATCCACACTTTGTTATCTTTCTTCTCTGTACCAGGTGACACGAGTGAAGAACACCATCAGCTTTACAACCGTGGACCTGATCAAGATGAATGAAAGGTGTCAGGAATCTCTGAAAGAAATCTATCATATGTCTTACGTGTAAGATTTTGTTAGGTTGTCTTCTCTAAATATGCTTATTTGCACAGCTATTTTTGGGACCCTCAGCTAACCAGAGTATGGGGGTCTTATGTCTATTTTTTGCATTACGCTACATGAAACGATGGAAGCAATATTGTGCAGTAAAATAGATGTGGGGCAGTGATACACAATATGCCTGTCACTCCAATGATATTTCATACAAAAATAAAAAAAAGTATGGCAAAGGGATTCTAAGGTAGTTAAAAATACATCTTCATTGATGGCTCCGGCTGCTGATGTATCTCTCCTCCATACTTTACACTACAGCTCTGTGTCCTCAGATTGGTTTTTGTGTTTGACCTCCCCTGGCAAAATTTATAAGATGAGATCATTAAACATAAAGGAAGACCCCCAGCCATTATACCTTATAGCAAATAGACTATTCACATCTATGACAAAAAACAATGTTTGCTTAAAGAAGAAGTCTCGTGAAAATTTTTATTAAAGTATTGTATTGCCCCCAAAAAGTTATACAAATTACCAATATACACTTATTACGGGAAATGCCTATAAAGTGCTTTTTTTCCCTGCACTTACTACTGCATCAAGGCTTCACTTCCTGGATAACATGGTAATGTCACTTCCTGGATAACATGGTGATGTCACGACCCGACTGCCAGAGCTGTGTGGGCTGTGGCTGCTGGAGAGGATAATGGCAGGGGGACACTGAGGGACACAGGGCACTGGAGGGACACTGAGCATCCCCCTGCCATCATCCTCTTCAGCAGCCATAGCCCGCACAGCTCTGGGAGTCGAGTCGTGACATCACCATTTTATCCAGGAAGTGACATCACCATTTTATCCAGGAAGTGACATCACCATTTTATCCAGGAAGTGAAGCCTTGATGCAGTAGTAAGTGCAGGGGAAAAAAGCACTATATAAGCATTTCCCATAATAAGTGTATATTGGTGATTTTTTTGGGAGGCAATACAATACTTTAATAAAAATTTTCGCCGGACTTGTTCTTTAAAGGGGGTTTCCAAGCTTTTCCCCAAAAATGCCCATGGGCAGGAAAAAAACATATACTCGCCCCTCCGCTATCTCCATTACTAAAGAGCACAGCACAGGTTTCCTGATGACGTCCTGTACACTCATTATATTCAATCACTGGCCTAAGCAGTTATATGTGACCACAGAGGAAAAACCAGGAACAACCACCATCTTTTTCTGCACTCTGTGGGTGGATTCACATGTGTTATTTCAGTGAGCATTTTTTATCCAAAACCAGGAGTAGAAGTGACAAGCATCTTCTTTATAAGCAGGGCGGATTGTGCCTAGTTGTTAATATTTTTGGACAATGTGCAAAAAAAAATTAAATAAATTCTTAAAAAAAAAAAAAAGAAGTGACAAGGATCATATTATTGTATTATTATCTTCTGTATTTTCAGAATCATTTGTCAGCTTCTTAGTGAGATCTACGAACACATCCATTGCCTCTATAAGTTATCAGACGCGGTCTCCATGCTGGACATGCTGCTGGCCTTTGCCAATATTTGTACGTTTTCAGAATATGGTAAGAACCTAGTTTTATAATGAAAATCTACATTTACACATTGTGGGGGAGATTTATCTAACATGGCGTAAAGCGAAACTAGCAACCAATCAGATTCCACCTTTCATTTTCCAAATAGTCTGTGAGGAATGAAATGTTGAATCTGTTTGGTTTCTTGGGGCAACAGAGCCAGTTTTACTTTACGCCATGCTTGATAAATCTCCCCCTATGTGTGCTGAAGGGAACAAAATCTATAGAATAACACCCCTACTAACAGCAATACTGCACTGTGCAGGCTCTGTGATGTGTAATACAGCAAACATTATTCAACTTCTCAGGAACTTATAATACTATGTCTGAATGATACTGGTGTTAAAAGGGTTATCCAGCGCTACAAAAACATGGCTGCTTTTGCACCACACTTGTCTCCAGATTGGGTGGGGTTTGAAACTGTTCCATTGAAGTAAATGGAGCTTAATTGCAAACCACACCTGAACTGGAGACAAGAGTGGGGAAAAAGTGGCCATGTTTTTGTAGAGCTGGATAACCTCTTTTAAGGGGTTTTCCAGGCAAAACAGAGCAGTGTTTCCCAACCTGTGGCTCTCCAGTTGGTGCAGAAAAGGCTTTGGCTGTCCACAGCTTGGAAATCACTGCTAAAGAATGTCTATGGACCCTTCTACTCCACCAAGCACAAAACAGGGAGACAAGTGCTCAGCTTAGAGCTTCTCCCTCCTCTTCCCAGTAATCGGTGGGAGTATTGACACGCAAACCCTCAGTGATCAAAACTTTGACACGTGTCTATGACATAGGCTTCTTAAGGCAGTCAACTATATGCACTTGAGACATACATTCAAAATCTATCCTATTTTGATTTTAATATAACTAGTTTGATTTTAATATAACTAGTAGGATGCCAATGAACACTGAGTAATGCTAACTTCACCCTCTCTCTGTTTCCTGCAGTTCGTCCAGAATTCACAGATACAACAGCTATTAAGCAGGGCTGGCACCCGATCTTAGAAAAGATAGCAGTGAGGAAACCAGTGGCCAATGACACCTTTATAAGTGAGGGGAATAATTTTATCATACTCACCGGACCAAATATGAGCGGAAAATCGACCTACCTGAAACAGATTGTTCTTTGTCAGATAATGGCACAAATAGGTAAGAACAAAGATGAATGAGACTATAACCTGCTGTTTACTGCTGTTTTTTTATTACTACTGGAATGTACATTGTTGCTTCTATTGGAGTTGTGGGACGGTTTCATCCATGCATATGCATTAAGCTGTTTACATTACAAGGTCCTTTAAAGGGCACCAATCACGCCGAAAATCCATCTTAAGATAACGAAACGTGCTGGCACATCACCCAGCACGTTTCCTAAACATCCTCTTGTAACCTCCGTGCCCCCCTCCATCAGTCAGTAATCTTACTTTGAAGAAGTCCCGCGCTGTATGTAAATTTCTGGCAAGTAGTCACGGTGGGTGGATTTAGTCAAGGTGGGCAGAATCAGTCACAGGTCCTGGGCGTCTGTAATGGCTGTAATCACGCCCAGAGGGGCGTGCTTGAGGTCTGCCTTCCATCCACGTGACCCGGTGGCTTGCGTTTCACGTTGGCGGCGCGCTCACATCATCCGCACGCAGCGCAGACGTCTTCTGTAGTCCGCGCATGTGCAGTACGGCGGGAGACGACGCCGATGTACTGCGCATGCGCGGACCCTGGAAGATGACGGCGCTGCGTGCGGATGACATCAGCGCGACGCCGACGTGAAACGCAAGCTGCCGAGTCACGTGGATGGAAGGCAGACCTCAAGCACGCCCCTCTGGGCGTGATTACAGCCTTTACAGACGCCCAGGACCTGTGACTGATTCTGCCCACCTTCTTCAAAGTAAGATTACTGACTGATGGAGGGGGGCATGGAGGTTACAGGGGGATGTTTAGGAAACGTGCTGGGTGATGTGCCAGCACATTTCCTTATCTTAAGATGGATTTTCGGCGTGATTGGTTCCCTTTAAGACCCACAGATTTGTCAGCCACAAACGAGTGCAGTGCCTTAACAGGAGACAAATCAAGCGGCTGGGCTGCACAAACAATCCTTGTATCGTTCGTGCAGCCTGGAAAACTGACAGCACAGATATATATCACAAGCAGCACAGATGTACTCAGTACATTCGCTTCAAGTTTTGCACATGAATAGATCGGTGCCGCAGTTTTTTTTTGAACTGTGGCCCGATTCCCATTCATTTCCGGGGCACGGGCCGGGGTGAAGCACTGGAGGCGGACTGGCTCGCCCCCAATCGGAGGAAACCTCCGCCCCTCTGTGACACAGCTCTATTAGAATCAATGGAGCCTGCATCCTTGGTTAGTCATTGTCACTTTTATATATGCCGATTGTCACCCGCAGGAGCGTTTCTAGCAACACTTCTGTGTGAAAGGCCCTGTACAGTCCCAGTACAATTATAACACTACATCCTAATGATGGTGCATCCTTTCTCCTAGTTTACTCTTGTTTGTGCCACCTCTGTCACTGTAGCCCATTGACCTAATAAACACAAACTACTAGAAGCTTCTGGAATGTGTCTCTCTGGGAGCAGGAATGTTTTGTAATAAGAAGCTCAATGCAATGTTAAGAAGTTACACAAAAATCTTGTATCCGGGTAATTAGAGGTTTGTGTAACAGCTACAACTCCATTCATTCAGTGTTACCATAGTCTTCAGTACAACTCGCTGTGAGCGTTCCAGCATGGATACACAATAACACACTGAGGGGTTCATGTTTTATAGGCTCCTTCGTCCCTGCAGAATATTGCTCCTTCAGAATCGCTGAGCAGATATTTACCAGGATTGGGATGGATGATGATATCGAAACAAATGCCTCTACATTCATGAAGGAAATGAAGGAGGTATTAGAAACACGTATAATAAAATGATGTGCACTCTCCAATACCCAGATCTGAGGTGTATACTGAGGTAACCTAGGATATAAGACAGGAGGAAGGAGGAAAAGAAGGACATAATGGAAACCTTTATATATGTTACAGGAGGAAGGAGGAAAAGAAGGACATAATGGAAACCTTTCTATATGTTACAGGAGGAAGAAGGGAAAGGGGGATGGACACAGCGGAAACCTTTATATATGTTACAGGAGGAAGAAGGGAAGGAAGACACAATGGAAACCTTTATATATGTTACAGGAGGAAGAAGGGAAAAGGGGGACATGATGGAAACCTTTGTATATGTTACAGGAGGAAGAAGGGAAAGGGGGGACATTATGGAAACCTTTATATATGTTACAGGAGGAAGAAGGAAAGGAAGACATGATGGAAAGCTGTATATATGTTACAGGAGGAAGAAGGGAAAAGGGGGACATGATGGAAACCTTTGTATATGTTAAAGGAGGAAGAAGGGAAAGGAGGGCCTGATGGAAACCTTTATATATGTTACTGGAGGAAGAAGAGAAAGGGGGGCCTGATGGAAACCTTTATATATGTTACAGGAGGAAGAAGGAAAGGAAGACATGATAGAAACGTTAAAGGGTTTATCCAGACTTATTTCAGAAATAGCGCCACTCCCGTCCTCAGTTTGGGTTTTGCAGCTCAGTTCCATTGAAGTGCATGGAGCTGAATTGTCATACCAAACACTACCTGAGGACATGGGTGGCGCTGTTTTGCAACAAAGTAGCTGTGCTTTTTCTAAACCTGGATAACCCCTTTACTATATGTTACAGGAGGAAGAAGGGAAAGGCGAGCATGATGGAAACCTTCATATTTGTTACAGGAGGAAGAGAAAGGGAAGTACGATGGAAACCTTTATATATGTTACAGGAGGAAGAAGGGAAAGGGGGGACATGATGGAAACCTTTATTTATGGTACAGGAGGAAGAAGGGAAAGGGGGGGCATGATGGAAACCTTTATAAATGTTACAGGAGAAAGAAGGGAAAGGGGAACACAATGGAAACCTTTATATACGTTACAGGAGGAAGAAGGGTAAGGAAGAGCATGATGGATACCTTTTTATATAAGACCCTATTAGGATGTATGAATGGATTGATTATTTACTTATTTATTTATTATTATTAGTATTATTTATTATTTTTACAGATTACATACATTATGCAGAACGCAAATGAAAAGTCTTTAATAATAATTGATGAACTGGGTAGAGGCACCAGCGCTGAGGAAGGAATTGGCATCTGCTTTGCTGTCTGTGAGCGCCTTATAGGATCAAAGGTATCTTTCAGTCTTCTTTGATAGATGACACAATGCAGAGGCTGCAGACCTGTGACCTTATCCGTTCATAATCTTCATAATCTTTTTCTCCTTTTAGGCTTTTACGCTTTTTGCCACTCATTTTTTGGAGCTGTGTCACCTGGGTACTATGTATCCAAATGTGCAGAACTTTCACTTTGAGGTGAAACATGAAGACGCCATCTCTTACATATCTTACACATACTTGCTATCAAAAGGGCACACACAAGAGAAGAATTATGGCAAGAAGACGTTTCATTGGTCATTGATGTCTGTTCTGTCGCTGTCGCTGTCTAGTTTTATCTGTTACATTACTAATATCCTGTTTTTAGGTTTAAAGGCAGCATCACTTTCATCATTACCTCCCTCAGTATTAGAGGATGCCAATAAGCTCTCCAGGCTGGTCGCAGACAGAATTCTAGTAAGTGAATGTCTAGCAATAGTTATCCACCATTAGGAAAATGTTCGGCGCTCACGTTATGGTGGGCACAGGTACCCTGGGTATGGGCTGCTGCCAGTAAGAGGCTGACGCTAACCATAAAAGTGTTAGCTCCTTCTCCTAAGAGACACCTGTCCTATATGAAATGAGTTTTATATAATTGCTCATAGGAGGATTGCTAATAGAATCCATTTTTTTTTTAATAAATTTAGTTTATTTTTTTCCTGTCCAGAAAAAGGTGAATGGTGTCCACCCCACCACCAAGACAAGTGAGACAAGAGAACCAGATCTCCCCCGTCACCCACCAGCCTAAGGGTCACCCAGATTCCTCTCTGCTCTCTCACCCAGGCTTCATGCGCTGTACTTGTCCTAATCCAGGGTGGTGTCATTCCTTCAGAGAGGCCTAGACCTTGGACTAGCCCTGAGATCTCTCACAGTTCTTGTTTCTTTCCTGTCTATTGTTTTCCATCAGTCACTGGCTTCGTCAGAGAGCTGTAACATTCTGCAGAATGTCAGCAATCACAAGATACAGATGACCGGCACCAGTCAATGAACGAGTATTCCTGCCGCTCACTGGTGGAAATCACCGATAGGCAAAGTCATAGCAGGGTGCTCAGAACTAAAATAAGTGTCCAATGTGAATAGCAACTCAGAAAAAAGTTTGGTACCCACCACCATTGCGATCAATCTGAGGTGCAGCAGAGAGGGGGATACACAGATAGACACAATCCTGGACGCAACCCCCCTCCCTGCTGCACCTCCATCGTGGAATAAGTTATAATTGATCACAATGGTGGTGAGTGCTGAATGTTATTCTCAGTTGCTATTAAATCAACAGATGTGATATAAATGCAAGTTCGCAATTTACATGAATTACATATATATTTTTTAGTGATCATGCATTAAACAAAGCTATACTTACCTGTATCCAGGTCCAGTCTCCTGAAGCTTTCTAGTCTTGTGGTAGTTGAAAAAAAGAGACTAAACACAGGAAGTCATGGCCCGTACATAGGGTCACGGCTGAATGTGTCCATCAGTCACATGACTGTTTTTTCAGTGAGCGCACAGATGACCTGGACTTCCTGTGTTTATTTTTTTATTTTTTCAACCAGCACAAGACTAAAAAGCTTTAGGAGACTGGACCTGGATTTCTGGTAAGTTCAGCTTTTGTTTAACAGCATGAGAACTAAAAAAAAAAATGAATGTAAATTGCAGACTTGCTTTTTATCACATCTACTGTTGATTCAGATTTTGAAAGGTATACACTTTAACATCTCTTTTTTTTCTTGATTAACAGCAAAAGCAAAGCAGCACTCCAGAGAGTGCCAGGCAGACGGCAGACTATCGCTTAGCTCTAAGACTGCTGCAGGCTGCAAAGAATTCACAGCTGGACTCGGACAGTCTAAGAACTTATCTCAAGCTGCTGAAAAGCAAATATTCCTCCACGTGTTGTGGAAGTGATCAGTCATCTATGGAATCTGCTGAGTGACTGCAGATATGTGCACCAAATAATGCAATAAAACCTAATGAAGGACAGATAAACATGATCATGTGTGATTAACATTTTAACTATTTATTTAAAAAAAATAGAGGCCACCATATTGGAGACACACTGCGCATTTGTGTAAAGGTTTAAAGGGGTTGTATGGTGTTAGAAAAACATGTCTGCTTTCTTCCAGAAACAGCACCATTCCTGTCCTCAGATTAAGGGTGTGGGTTTTGCAGCTCAGCTCCATTGAAGGAAATGGAGCTGAATTGTAGTACCACACACAACCTGAGGACAGGGGTGACACTGTTTTTTTTTCCCCAGGAAAGTAGCTGTTTTATCTAATCCTTAATAACCCCTTTAATTCATGTGGTCTATAGTTTAGGAGATGGCACAACAGACGCAGCCTCTTCAAACAACTCAAGCAGGCTTTACTCCATAGAGGCATGTCAAACTTGACACTAACATACAAGTGACAGATAAGTGGTACTGTCGGGGCAATGACTCAGTAACCTATTCTCCCTATGTACCAGGGAGGCCTCCCTATAATATGTGCACAAAAAAACAAACAAAAGAAAACAAATTCACATCTCCTAAAGCAATGAAATAAATGTACAGGTGTATGCTGCCATGGCTGCAATTCCAAAGCAAACACACATCTTTACAATCTCTGACCTCTGTAGACAGGGATACTGTTACTGACTCACTATTCACTCTCTAGTCTGTAAGTAGCATCACTTAAAGGGGTATTCCACACAAACATAATGTTTGATATGTTGCTGCCCATGGTGAGACTAACAATTTTCTCCATACTTGTTATTATCTATTTAGTCTCCTTCCCCCAGTTCTGAGCTGCAGCTTTCTGCTGAAGGTACACAAATCTGTGAGCTTTTCTTTTTTTCTCCTCTCCTCCCCCCTCCCTTCTGAGACAGATGATGTAAACAAGTCCCTGACCGGCTTTATCTGCAACTTTCTAGCTTCTTTGTAATACCAGACGATTTAATCACCATGAGTTCATTAGCAACTTGACCTTACAATAACCCTGCCAGCATTACAAAGAAGCTACAATGTTGCAGATAAAGCCAGTCAGGGACTTGTTTACATCAGCTGTCTCAGAAGGGAGAGGGAGACAGAGAGAAAAGCTCACACACAGATTTGTGTGCCTTCAGCAGAAAGCTGCAGCTCAGAACTGAGGGAAGGAGATGGAATACATAATAACAAGTATGGAAGAAATTTTTAGTCTCACCATGGACAGCAGCATATAAAAAGTTATGGTTGAATGGAATACCCCTTTAGGGGCACATTACTGTGCGGTTCAATGCCGTCCCAGCGCTGCTCCCATGTTGTTTGTTGTATGTGTCACTACTTACTTTATACATTCACTGATCCCAGCGAATATTCACCGAGCAGGGAGGCAAACAGTACAGTTATATATGCCCCTGTAATGTTATATAGACACCGCTACAATGCATACAGTCTATTGGTGAGCAGCAGGGGGGCCCCAATGTTCATTTGATGCTGTGTTCACACTATTTGAAGACTTTGCTTTTTTAATAGGGACATTTTGGGTGTTTTTCAAACAGATGTCATAAAGTGAGTTGCACTATGCTGTTGCAATATCTAAATTCAGCTCTGCTACATCTGTACACCTAAATTACTGTAATATCTAAATAGAATCTCATTAATATATAGAGATGAAAAGAGCACTCCCCAGCAGTCCTGCTTTAGTAAAGCAACTTCTGGAACTGCCCTTTAAGCCAGTCCCTGGTCTATTCTGTCACTTTTTGTCACGTGTTTTTGCCCTTTCTGTTTTGTTTGACAGTTACCAATCCCCCCGGTGTCACACCAGTCCCGTCCTCATTGTATGGCTGATCAGACAATACCAGCTCTATGCGCCTCTGGGCAATTTTAGGTGTCAATTTTCCACATACCTTGTCACTTACACAGTTGTCTATGAGACTGCAACAAAAGGGAGGGCTGTCTCATTCACTTCTGGGGAGGCCGGCTGCTCAGTGCAAGCAACGTGAGAGTCGGGAGCCTGGAAAATGCAGCAATTCAAGGAGAATTCACCAATGACACGGCAAAGACCGATAATCCGATTACACTAAGGGATCCCAAGAGCTGACCCCCCGGGGAGTGCGCTCCTCAGCTCCGCTCCAGCATGTACTTCAGCTCGGTGGGAGGAAACATTTTTAAAGCACAAGTACAAAACCATTATGAGAAGGTCCGCTGCGATCTCTACCTGAAGGAAGTCTCTAAAAGACACGTTCACTCCTTAACCAACATCAATAAGGGCATCAGGGAGGCCAGAGACACTTTAAGGGACATCCGGGCCAATTCTGGATACTGCACAGATGGGCCGGGGAACGAGACGGCCACCAAGGCGAATGCTTGGAAGGAATGGAGGATGTCCCAACCGAATAGCGAAAATCCGGACACGCAAGCAACGCGGAAAATGTCCATAAAGAGTAAGAAACTGGAATCTGAAGAACAGGCGACCATGAGTAAGACGACCGTAGACGGTTTTAGTCCTAGATCCTTGTTTCCTGAGAAGAATGAACTGAACGTTGTAGAACGTATGGAAAATTCCATGTCTGGTGCGGGCGGTGAGAATACAATGAATGGGGACAGAAGTGACATTGTCCCAGATGGACGGTTGCTGAGAGATGGAATACTAACGCTGCCAGACAGCAGGAATGTGAGCGGCCGTGTTATACGGGGGACGAGCAGGCAGGGAATGGAGCTTCAAGGAAAGAGTCACGTAAGATCCGATAACAGGACCCCAGATACGGCCCCCGCTACAGATACCGAGTCCCCCGCATCCAGCACTGAGCACCCCCCGCAGTCTCCTATAGACTCCTCCAAGCCTGGAAAACCAAGACCCAACACCGAAAACGATGGACTTCTGGCCTACCGGAGCCTGACCGCACCGGAGAAAGCGTCACGGCTAAAATCACAGGTAAAATCGGCAAAGACCACCAAGAGCGAAAACAATAAAAACTCCGGATCGAGTTACTTGTCCGCCAGCGACGTGAAAAAAGTCAAAATCCACGTGAGTATTTCCAGGACGGAGAGGAAGAAGCTCCTGCAGGAGTTAATCGCGGGCTGCACCGTGCCGTGTGACCGCAGCGCGCTGGAGAGGCAGCGCCAGAGGCGGCTCCACCAGAAGATCCAGACTTTCTTTGAGCTGTTGTTTGAACAGGACGATAAGTGTGATGAGGATGATGAGAGTGATATATGTGATGATGAGTAGAAGACTCCTCTCTATGGTGCATTATATAAAGCAGGGATGGGGAACTTTGGCTTTCTAGCTGTTGCAAAACTACAATTCCCATCATGCATGGATAGCCAAAGCGAAGCTTTGGCTGTCCAGGCATGATGGGAATTGTAGTTTTGCAACAGCTAGAGGGCCAAAGGTTCCCAATCCCTGCATCATGCAAGTCATTCGCTGCTCCAGCTGTGTTAAAGAGGAACTCCGGGGTGTTCTTTCAAATCGACTGGTGTCAGAAAGTGATATAGATTTGTAATTTACTTTTTCTTTTTAAAAATCTTACGTCTTCCAGTACTTATCAGCTGCTGTATGTCCTGCATGAAGTAGTGTTTTCTCTCCAGTCTGTCACAGTGCTCTCTGCTGCCACCTATGTCCAGAGCAGGAGAGGTTTTCTATGGGGATTTGCTGCTGCTCTGGACAGTTCCTGACATGGACAGAGGTGGCAGCAGAGAGCACTGTCAGACTAGAGAAAAATACACCACTTCCTGCAGGACATACAGCAGCTGATAAGTACTGGAAGATTGGGGATTTTGAAATAGACATATTACAAATCTATATAACTTTCTGAACCAAATTGTTCTTCAGGGAATGCTACAGCCCACTTATCTGCTGACTGTGAGGGTCCCAAGGACTATTTGGTGTGTGAAAAGTTTTAAAGGGGTTATCCAGCGCTAAAAAAACATGGCCACTACTGTTGTCTCCAGTTTGGGTGGGGTTTTGAAACTCAGTTCCATTGAAGTAAATGGAGCCTAATTGCAAACTGCACCTGAACTGGAGACAACAGTAGGGGGAAAAGTGGCCATGTTTTTGTAGCGCTGGATAACCCCTTTAAGTGTTCAGATTACCAGCGATCATAAGAAAGAGTTGGGAGAAGCATTTGGCTGTGCGTTTCACTCCCCTATGCAATAGGTGGGCTCCATTATAAGTCTATTGAGCCCACTCAGTGCAACTTGACAAAGATCGCTGTGAGTCGGGGAGTAAGATGCACAGCTATAGGCTTGTCCCAGTTCTAACTGATCAAAACTTTTAAAGGGGTTGTCCAGCAAAAATATATATTTTTTTTTCAAATCAACTGGTGTCAGAAGGTTATATAGATTTGTAATTTACTTTTATTAAAAAATCTCAAGTCTTCCCATACTTATCAGCTGCTGTATGCCCTGCAGGAAATGTTGTTTTATTTTCAGTCTGACACAGTGCTCTCTGCTGACATCTCTGGTCGAGACAGGAACTGTCCAGAGCAGGAGAGATTTTCTATGGGGATTCATAGAAAACTGAGTTCCTGTCTCGGCCAGAGGTGTCACAGAGAGCACAGAAAATAAAACAACATCTCCTGCAGGACATGCAGCAGCTGATAAGTATAGGAAGACATGAGATTTTTTAAATAGAAGTAGATTACAAATCATATAACTTTTTGATATCAGTTGATTTGAAAGAAAAAGATTTTTGCTGAAGTACTACTTTAAGTTTTTGTCCAATGACAGAAATGTTTGTATGTCAGACTGGAGTTACTGATAATAACTTGATGAAACACGGCGCTAATAACATGAAAATAATAATAATCCTATATAGAAAGGGTTAGACCTATACATTGTACTGTTTACCAAAACATACTATATATATATCAACTTTGCACTTTTTATGGGTCATGTGACCATGTAAAATTTTTATTCTTGGGTCGTGCACTGTGTAATATTTTTTATAAGGGAGAGAGGTATAGCCAGCTGACGCTATGAGTAAGCACTGACCGTGTGAAACATGTCGGCCAGAAATTGCGGATCTCTATGTAGTAACTTTTATGTTTACAGTAAAATAAAATTGGATGTTTTTTTTCTGGAAATTCCACCATGTTGCTGAACCTCATGTTTTACCTATTTAATCAGGAACTAAATATTACCGCCATACTGTTGCTGATGCACTATATGAATGCTATAGGTATACATAAATAATACTGTCACAGTGGAAGAAATCATTGTGACAGATAATATAATATAATAGGCTCAAAATAGTGTGTGCACATAGCCTTAAAGTGTCACTATCGTTTATTTATTTATTTTTTTGCAGAAATGAATAGTCCAGGCGATTTTAAGAAACTTTGTAATTGGGTTTATTAGCCGAAAAATGCATTTTTATCATGAAAAAGCAGCTTGAAGTTCTCCCCCGTCTTTATGGTTGTCTATGGAGAGGGGAGGAGTAGAGGGAGATGAGGCACCAAAACTGGACAACAAAGAGTTATTTACAGCTACATCACCGGGCTATCTCCTCTGAAGTCAGCACTGACCTCTCTGACCTCTGAATATCGGCTTTCACACAGTTTCTGGTGTGTAATCCATTGTTCTCTGCTGGCGATTAATCTTCCTCCTCCCCCTCTCCATAGGCTACACAGGGCTCAACTGATGTAAAAGAGTTAAGATTTCCTGATTCTGAGCAGTGAATGAGACAGAGGAGGGGGGGGACCTGGGAAAAATCTTTTTGAATGCAGATAATGTCATATTTGCCTAATAAACCCAATTACAAAATTTCTTAAAATAGCCTGGACTATTGATTTCTGCAAAAAACAAACAAACAAACAAAAAAAAACGATAGGGACACTTTAAAGGAGTTATCCAGGTTTAGAAAAAGCACATCTACTTTCTTGTATAAAACCTCCTCTGTCCTCAGGTTGTGTGTGGCATTACTATTCAGCTCCTTTCACTTCAATGGAACTGACCTGCAATACCACACCCAAACTGAGGACAGGGGTGGAGCTGTTTCTAGAAGAAAGCAGCCATGTTTTTCTAAGCCTGGATAAGTGGCTACACTAGTTTCCCCCACACTTTCCTAAACACACGCAGTGACAATACAGCCTCAAAATGCTGGTAGCGATGCGGTTTCCCCAGGCACACCATGTATAGAGTCTGGCCTGATGGTGTTTTGGGGGGCCCATGATGGTCAGATACAAGAATGACATCAGAAACGCTGGTAATTTTAATAAATTCAGTCTTTATATCTCTATATATAAATTATAGTCTTTATATGATATCTACTGGTTCCTTCACAAAAGGAGGCTCAGTCTCCTGAACAATCAGGTTATGGCTGGAGCAGGGTAACCCACAAAGCTGGTACGTACTATAGGAAGTGAGCCCTTCTTATGTCACCAGTCGGGACTCAAACTCGCGGCCCTCCAGCTGTTGCAAAACTACAATTCCCATCATGCCTGGACAGCCAAAGCGAAGCTTTGGCTGTCCAGGCATGATGGGAATTGTAGTTTTGCAACAGCTGGAGGGCCGCGAGTATGAGACCACTTCCCTAAAGCAAATCTTAGCTTCCTGGCTTTCAGGCTACACAGAAAAGAGTTACTTGACCATTGGCACTGCAATTCCCAAAGGTAGGGTGCAGGTTTGGAGGGTTTAGGACCTGGCAGCTACATGGTACTAGGCCCGGACAGAAGCCCACTGAGGTCTTAGTGTATTGCTATGGGCCCTTGTTGTCTTTTTCTGCTTTCAAGTTCAGGTTATAACCAGACTTGTTTTCTTTAGATGCCGTCATTGCCCCCAGGCTATGCTGGACTCTCACTGACAGAAGGAATAGTGCGCTCCTCCCCACACTACACCTATCCTTACTTCTTGTCCCTCTCATTAGAGAGAGCAAACACCTCCCTTCCCACTAGACAGTTCCTAGCTTTGTGTCTGTGCATGTGTTAACCCCTAAGCTTCCAGCCAATACCTGGTACAAATACAATTATGGTATAAAACATAGAAAACATCATAAAGCAGTATAAAATACAAGGCACTGACTGGGTGACACCCACCAACAGGCCCTGCCGGGATCCCAGTGGAAGGCTTCACTTTGCACTGGTTCCTGTATTTTATATACCTTCTGTTCTACATTTGTTCTTCAATTTATTTGTTCGTTCTCTAAAATAAAACTCTGGTTTAAAAATCATTTTTAATAACACTTATAAGGGCAACATCAACAAATTTTTTTGTAAATTTTTTTTTTCAAATCAACTAGTGTCGGAAAGTGCCAGAGATTTGTAATTTACTTCTATTAAGAAATCTCCAGTCTTCCAGTACTTATCAGCCGCTGTATGTTCTACATATTTATAACTATGTCTATGACATACACCAACTGTACTGGAAGACTGGAAAGAATATACCACTTCCTGCAGAACATACAGTGGCTAAGTACTGGAAAGAATACACCACTTCCTGCAGAACATACAGCAGCTGATAAGTATTGGAAGATTGGATTTTTTATTTTTTTTTTTAATAGAAGTAACTTACAAATCTCTGGCACTTTCTGACACCAGTGGATTTGAAAGAATTTTATTGTTTCGTCCCCCGTTAATGACCGTATCCTCCTTCAAGTGTGTGGAGACCTGGCTTACTAATGCTAAAAAATATATAATGCTATAGAATATATGAATAAATAAAAAATAAATATTAGAATTGAGCAAACTTCGAGCACTCTCGGGTTTGTCCAAACCCGAGCATGCGCCATTTGACTACCGGTGGCTGCTGTAAGTTGGATGCAGCCCTAAGGCTACCTGGGAAATGTGGATACAGCCATAGGTCCATGTTTTCCAGGACTCTCTAGGGCGGTAGCCGACGTCTCCAGCCACCGTTAATTAAATGTGGTATGTTCAGGTTTGGACAAACCTAAGAGTGCTTGAAGTTTGCTAAACTCTAATAAATATATATACACATATATACATAGACAGCATGGCCGCTCTGTAAGAGCATTGTGTAAACCTGACACATCTCACAGCTGGTTGTTACTAGCACCGAGAGGAATAATGGGCTCAGAAAGGGCAGTACCCATGAGGTTAGGCAGCAGACAAGCCTATTTAGAACTTACAGTATATTAGAAAGGGGTCACTTACTTCTAAGCTATGTTATATTTCCACCCCAAAGGCTTTACACGTGCTGTAAAAATATACAATGTTCCTTTAATGCTTTACTACCAGTACAGCAACCAGGGGTATGACCAATAAGCCAATACATTGATAACTTTGATTTAAGGGGGGTACTCTGCAGAATAACAATAAAAAAATATATACATTACTTTGATAACATTAGATTACAATGTAAGGGGTGACACAGGGCCCTCTGCTGCCACCAAAGTTTCTGTTAGGAACTGCAGGGCTGCCCAAGGCTGTGATGGTGACAGCGCTTTATTAGACCTGGGGGGTTGTGTTGACCAGGTATTGGACAGCCCTGCAGTTCCTAACACAAACATTGGTGGCAGCAGAGAGGCCCCTGTCACCCCTTCATCCTGCAACTCAATGTATGATAATATTTAAATAAATATAATATTATACATTTTAACAAAGTTATATAGTACAGAATAATATAATTTTTTTAAAGCAAGTTATACATTTTATTTTGTTACTCTCTAAAGTACCCCGTTAAAGGAGAATCTGTACTTTTTATCGGTATTTTGCTTGCGCATATGCAACTTTTTGATCAATTTTTATTACGTTTTTTTTTTTTTCTAAATTTGATATGACCAAAAATCAGCAATTTTGCCCCTTGGCGGGTTTTTACGCTTACACCGCTTACTGTGCGAGATCAGAAATGGGATAACTTAATAGTTCTGCATGGTGATTCCGCATGTGTTTATGTTATTTTTTTATTTATCCCATGGGAAAAGGGGGGAGATTTAAACTTTTATTACTGGATGGGATTTTTTTTTACAGTAATTTGTAGACTCCTATGAGCTATGACCCCGATTGATCATAGGATTCATTGGTCTATGTAATCCATGCTTGATTACTAAGGGCTGCCAAAGCCCCTAGTAATCCATCACCGGATGACGCCGAGGCTTGGCCTGGTGAGTATAAGAGATCGGGTTCTCACAATTGTATAGTGGGAACCTGATCTGCCAGTAGACCACTGTGGAGGCGTTTTTTAAGCTGCCGACTGGGCTGCACCGGCTAGTAGACGAGGTCCCTGGCTTCTGATAGCAGCCAGGGGGCATCGTGTATAGCAAAGGGTCAAGTTCTGAGCTCGCTCTATACACCATTGATGGCATCAGGATGATCCTGCTCGTCCTCTGTCATCAACGGCGTAAAGATATCTGTTGGAATGTCTTCACTTGGTCCAGTTTGTTTAAAGCGTTGCTGTCATTTGAAGTAACTTTTGACGTACTGATCGCACCGGGTCTCATCCCTGATCCCAAGATACATTTGGGGGAAGAGCATGTCAGGGCACTCCACTCCCCGGGCACCTAAACACCTGACTATTCGTAAACTGTATTGAAGCAAAGAAGTGTGATTTGATTGACAGCCAAGGTGGGGACGGACATTCAACCCCCCCCCCCCCCCGCCTGTTTCTCAGGATTCCAGCTGATGCGATCAGAAACATATGACAACCCCCTAAAACATCTTCCAGATATTAGACCATAAAACGGTATTTCCCAAGAGGTAATCTGATCCGTTCCAGTTATTCAGAAGATTCAGCTTCCTTAGTGGAGCTGTAAAATAGAAGGAGAGATATACAATCAATTAAAGGTATAAAACGAGCACAGTGCTTCCATACAAAGAACTAGAGAATGATGATAAAGGGTCATGGAGGTCCGACCACATCATAATTTACATCTAAGCAGTTCACGTAACATGTAAACCATCATGACAGACATTCTTCACGTTTGTATGTTTATACAAGTATCAAAATTGGTGACAAATTTGTTTAGGCCGATTAGTTTATCTAATACACTGTCAAGATGTAGATCATTACCTGCTGCTTGGTTCATCCTTGGGCACGACTTCACCAATGGGCACGACTTCACCAATGGGCACGACTTCTCCAATGGGCACGACTTCTCCAATGGGCACGACTCCACCAATGGGCACGACTCCACCAATGGGCACGACTTCATTCTTTGACATGACTTCACCCTTGAGCAGAGATTTCTGTAAAGGTTTCAATATAGAGAGTAATGAGTGATGATCACACAATACATATTGGGTAGGTAGATGCAGGATCAAATTTATGTCTCTCTCTATCTATAGAAATCATGGAAAAAGATGTGTGGCATCAAGGATGAATGTGCGATATGATTCATAGCCTAGTTGTGCTGTCATTTGATACTAGAGAAGTTACCCAGCACTGCCTGAAAATTGTGGTTAAGGCCGAACCTGCTGATTGGTCTGTCCAATGGGAGCTGTATAGAGGGAGAAGAGGAAGGGACCCAGGACTGATCCCTGGGGAACCCCAACAGTAAGAGTTAAGGGAGAAGAAGAAGTAGAGCCAGAGAAGGATACACTGAAGGAGCGGTCAGAGAGGTAGGAAGAAAACCAGAAGAGAACAGAGTCCTTAAGGCAAAAAAAGGCAGAGAATAGGGAGGAGGAGGTGGTGGTCTACGGCATCAAATGCTACCGAGAGATCCAGGGGGTCAGTAGTTTCCCTGTGATTTGGCCTTCAGGAGATCTTTTGACACCTTAGTGAGAGCGGTTTCAGTGGAGTGAAGGGATCGGAAGCCAGACTGTAGGGGGTCGAGAAGAGAGTTATCGGAGAGAGATAGCGGGTTAGGCGGGCGTAGACCAGATGTTCCAGGAGTGTAGAGATGAAAGGGAGATTAGTTGATGGATGCACAGGTTGGGTCAAGAGAAGTTTTTGTCAGTAGTGGGGTCATAATAGAGTGTTTGAAGGAGGAGGGAAAGATACCAGTGAAGAGGGAGGGGTTAAATATTTTGGTGAAGTGAGTAGTGACAGAGTGACTGGATGAGGGGAGCGGGAATAGGGTCACCAGGGCGAGAGGAGGAGAGGGGCTTGGAAACGTCTTCCTCTGTCACTGGATCAAAAGCCGAGAGTGATAAGGAGGTGGGAGAGGAATCTATGGAACTAAGGGCCAATTTTACTAAACTGGTTAAAACAGAATTAAGGACCAATCCTATTCAGTCTGATGCCAGCTTTTATTTTTAAGACCCCTCTGTTTGGTTGCGATGGGCAATGGCGTACACTGACTGTATAAGGAAAAGGTTTTTATGTGCATCATGCATTGGTGAGTGCCACATTTTTGCTCTTTCTGGATATTCATCATATGGACACTTGTGAATGGATCACCAGACACAGTTCACACTGCATCTCTGTGGCTGCAGTACGGTTTGGTAGTGCCAAGACTGATTTGGCAATGTAGGAGAGATATTACCCTGTGACTATTCACTTTCAGCTACTTACCTTCTCCTCTGATTCCTCAGTCATCGCGCTACATGAAAAGATGATAAGGGTAATGTTAGAATTTAGACCAGTCACATACATACATATAAAAGGGTCAATCGTAAACATCTTACTCCTTCTTTTCGTGAAGGATGCCAATGAATGGAGACTCTTGAGTTCCTAAAGAAGGGAACAGAAAATGAACCATTTTATTGCATTTCAACGATATTAAAAAAAATTCCAGGTTCTGACCATTGATGAAAACTGGGGGACATGCGAAGATGACCAGAACCTCCGGGGATCAGAGAAACTTGTTATCATGAAGAGTTTTAATCTGACTTCTAGAGATTGCCTCTAGGGATGGTCCGAACCCGCCGAGGTGCAGCGGGAGAACCGCCTGGAAAACTGGGATACAGCCTATGGCTATGTCCCAGTTTTCCAGGCGTTCCTCCCACTGGATCCGCCTGCTGCACGGAGCGGGCAGACAGCGGTAATCATTGCGGAGGCTTCGGGTTCGTACGAACCCCGTCCGAACCAGGTTAGGACCATCCCTAATTGCCTCCTTATACCCCTGTGACCCATCTATATAAGTCTTGGTGGAAAGCCATAACCACACCTCCTAATGGAAACCAATACAGGAAGGGGATGTCCAGACCATTTATAGAGGAACATCTCTTCCTCTTAGGCCATTGTGGTTGATATAACAGGCCGTCTATGGATGCTCTTTTATAGGGTTTTGGCCAGTTTAAGGTTCTCAGCATAGACTATACAGTAACTACATATAATTTTTTTCAGCTTCTAATCCCTTATGGTGTTCTATCGTATGGCCATATCCCCATCCATGTACTGCATCTCCAGGAGCCAAAGAAGAACATCTCCTGATGAAGGATCAACGTTCTAGGTCACTACACCAAAATGGCCATAGAAAGAGATTGTATAGTGTCCCCTCCCTGATCCCTACAGATTGAGGACATTGAGCTATAGTTGTGGAAACATCTGATTCCCCAGTTGTGGCCTCTATAGAATAATCTATATTGCTGGTTGGGCATTTACACCACTCCCATCACCTCACGGATAAGGTGGACTTACCTGTATCCTCAATAGAGGTCGGAAAGTCTTCAAGTCCTGGAGGAACAAGAAAAGATTATTATAATACGTATCGAAGACTTTCATTATTCCAAAATAATCCCTTTTCATAGACATAGAAGGTGGATCAGTCACCTCTCCATTTATTTAAAATCTATAGAACAGGTGGTGGCTCGGAAACCTTAGTCGGGTATGTGACCTCTACTCTATTCTCTATGTCATTATATAACCGGTAAGGTCATACATTATTATTCTTGTCTACATATGGACGTACCTTGGCCACTTGTGATTGAAGGACTCTTCCTACATTTCAATATAGCAAAAACTGCCAGTGCCAATATGAAGATTACAGCGGCTATGGTGGCTTCATAACTACGGGTTGTCATCTCTTCTGTAATGAACAATAACAGACATTAGAATTCATATTTACACATGTACACAAGCTACAACATTATAATAAAAATCTGAGCATAAAAAGACGGCTTCATAATTTGAATATTAGTAGCACAACTACAACCAGCAAATACCCCCGCAGGGCGCCGCACCAGTCAGGAGTCCAGAGGTTTCATCCCAAATTCTCTATCACACCTTAAAGGGGTATTCTTATCTCAACTCATATAGTAATATTTAAGTATTCAAGTTCAATATTTTTACAACTTGCCTCCTTCTCCTAATATGCTGCTCTTTTCCTCCCATTGTTGACAGCTCGTTGTCTAGGTTACCGACCACCGCTTTGCTCTAAAAACAGTGTTCTGGCTGGTGTATATATACTGTAGATATAGTATACACTGATACACTGGGGGGGGGGGGGGGTGTTTACGAAGACCGACTTACAAGTATGTCGGTCTTATATTAGGCTCCGCCCCCTTTCCCCCGGCAGAGGGAACATACAGCTTCCAGCAGGTGTAGATTTTGATCATGATTTACCCCTAGGGGCCACGCCTCCTCCCCACCTTATCAGGCCCCTGCAAGCTCCGCCAGTCCGCCCATCAGTCAAGCGGGGTGTACGGGAGGCGTACACCAGGGAAAAGGGGCGAATCTGCACCTTCTCCCTGGCCTACGCCTCGGGAGTATGTTTCATAACTGTCCCTCTAGATCTCTATGTGGTGAGCCACCCCTGCGTTGGTATAAAGGTGGTACGGCCGGTCACTTGCTAGGTGGTAGAGTGTGACGCCAGTTCTATGGCGGGTGGCCGAGATGTAGCCAGACCCTAGGGTGTTATGTTGTGACGCCAGTGTTGGTTGGGCACACTGGTATGGTGGCACACCTGCTGTTTTTTGAGAGGGTCGGTTACACCTTTTTCCCCTGTGGTCAGTGTCCTGCTGGGCTGCTACGGGGTCCCTTGGGTTGTTATCACGGTGGAGTAATGACCCTCCCAGGCTTGGTACTGACACCCACAGAAAGGGGAAGTGTCCCAAGGAGTGTGTGTATACTGTGTTGGTGCGGGATGAAGAATCACAGAATCTCTTTACCATGAATAAAATCTTGTTTACTCTGAAAGTACTTGTGTGCAGCAGAACATACAGCTTTACATTGACACTTAATAGTTCAGGATCCAGATCTGTAGTGAGAATGTAGAGTGCGGTACAGACGTGCTGACTGGGTTGCCTGCTGAGAGGTATATAGAAGAACCAGGGTAGCAGAGAGGAGGATGTCGTTAGAGTCCCAACCCAAGTAGTACTGTGCTCTGCCGGGATGTTGGAGGATGAGGTAGAGATAGAAGAATACTTGAGAGAACACTTGTGCCCATGCATCGACTTTTGTCGGAATGAACCACCTATTGCCCTACCAGTGTCAGGGGACCCGTCCTAGAGGGTGACACAAGCCCCAGACCCTGTTACCTGGGATGAGCGGAATGCTGAGGGTTTCCTGCTGACATCCGTCCTGCGAGATAGAGTTCGTAGGCTTCTATCAAATTTGCTCTATCCGGATCAGTTCCCAGCTTTCTGCCTTTGTGAATACTGTCCTGCACTGTGACTCTCCTAGTTCACGGCGTGGGTTGAGATGAGCTCTGACTTGTCCTCTCCTGTAAAGGTTTTAACACTGCATAGTGCTGAGTAAGGTTACTTGAAGAGAAACTCTTAGGTGCTTCTTGGCTCTACAGAGTCTAATGACTAAAGACCATCCTAAGACTGGGGACCTGGCAGATGGCCAGGGCCCAAAGGAGCCACTGTAGGGAGCGTCCTAGCTTGCGTCCTTCCCCTACAAAGTCCAATACAAAAAGACCTCTACACTTCCTCTACCCATGTGATTTCCTATCTACAGCTCCCTGTAAGGTGTGCTGTGAATGGGTGAACAGTGCATAAAGAAGAAGTAAGGAAAGAGATGATAGGACAGAAGAATAAGATACTCTCATTGGTTCACAGATCCATGTGACATATAGGCAAACAATAACCCTTTCCTTACTTCAGCTGTGCAGCAACTGAGTACACATACCTACAATAGCGACATCGTGTGGCGAAACTTTATCACTACCACATAACCACTTACTTTCAAGTACAGGCTTTTGCGAGGGGTGTAAGCAATATCAACACCCGTGGTGGGACACCACATCTATACATCTAAACACACATTTTATATATATACACTGACCACTGCTTTTAGAGCAGAGTGGTGTTCAGTAACCTTGAAAACGAGCTGTCACCAATGGGAGGGAAAGAGCAGCATATCAGGAGGATAAATGAATGTATATGCAAAAATATTTAACTTGACGAGTCCTACAAGTATAACTATATTAGCTGAGATGGGAATATCCCTTGAGGCTATGTTCACACACTGTCATTTTGTAGCTATCTTTTTGGACGCCCATCATTTTGACAGCAAAAGGCGGGTGTTTTTTTTTTACGGCTTTAGATAACGATCATGATAATTATCAAAAGGCGGCCGTCCAAAAAGACAGCAGCAAAATTACAGTGTGTGAACAGTGCCAGAGGCTATGCTAACGCAACATTTGATTTCAGCTGTGTTTTTAGACAGTCACTCACTTCAATGGCTATTTTTTATTTTAATGATTACGGACATATTTTCACCTCAAAAATGATGTCTGGAAATAAATGTTATATGAACATAGCCTCAATGTTATTGCATAATTTTCATGGAAGTGAGGCTTTTTACAATCTTCTTACATTACGTCATGTCCGTACAAGGACGCACATAGGATCTCCAATATATTTCTATTGTATTGTATGTGGTGTCCTACCACGGGTGTTACTGTTATATACACCCTTCAGAAAAGCCTTTACTTATTGTATTTGTGTGGTGATGAAAGTAGTGATAAACTTTCGCCATGTGTGTTCAGAAGCCGCACAGCTGAAGTGTGTAAAGGGTTATTGTTTATCTGTATGTCACATGAATCTGCAGACCAACAGGTATCTGTACTTCTTCTCTCCTATCACCTCTCTCTTTACTTCTTCCGTTTGCACTCTTCACCCACTCACAGCACACCTTAAAAGCTGGGAGATAGGAAATCATGTGGGTAGAAGAGGTGCAAGGAGTCTCTTTTGTTGGACATTGTAGAGGAAGGACGCAAGCTAGATACTGTAGCTCTCTACAGTGGTCCTCTCTGCCAGGTCCCTGTACACTAAAATTTCATTCTTAGCTAGAACCCCGTATGGGAAGGAAGCAAGACAGTACACATCTAACAGTTTCATCTTAAGTGATGCTACACAACACTATGCAGTGTTAGGCCCCTTCCAGGAGAGGACAAGTCAGAGACAATCTCAACCCACGCCGTGGACAAGGAGAGTAACAGAGCAGGACAGTATCCACAAAAGCCACAGAAGCTAGGAACTGATCCGGATAGAGCAAAGTTGCGCAAAGCCTAGGCACTCTATCTCGCAGCGCGGGTGTCAGCAGGGAACCCTCAGCATTCCGCAGATCCCAGGTAACAAGGTCTGGGGCCTGTGTCACCCTCTAGGAAGGTTCAGCCGAGTCTAGTGGGCATAAGCTGGTGTGAAGACTAATCAAAGGTCAATACACTGGCACAGGTTTTCTTCTAAGTATTCTACCTCATCCTCCAACATCCCGACAGAGCACTGTACTACTTAGGTTGAGACTCTCACAACATCCTCCTCTCTGCTACTCTGCATCACTCTACTAGCTACTCAGTCAGTACAGCTATATTCAACACCCTATTCCTGTCGCAGATTCGGTTGCTGTATTACCAAGGATCTGTCTACCAAGTGTAATCAAATGTATTATCTAGTGCTTTATCAAGAGAAACGTTTTAATCTTGTAACCTACTGCAAGCAAGCACTTTCCAGTAAAGAACAACTTTATTTATGATAATGAGACTCTGTGATCTTTCTACTCCCACCGACAAAGCACACACACCACAACCTTGGGACACTTCCCTCTTTCTGTGGGTGGTGGTTCCGATAGTCCGGGAGGGTCATCATACCACTCAGCTCACTCGTGATTCTACTTAGCCAAGGGACCCCGTAGCAACCCGGCAGGACACTGACCACAGGGGACAAAGGTACAACCGCCCTTGTCAAATAAAAGCAGGCGTGCCCTCACACCTGTGTGCCTACTCGGCACTGGCGTCACGATATAACACCTCAAGGTCCAACTGTATCTCAGCCAACCATCACCGGAGTGGAGTCACACCTCACCACCTAGCAAGTGACCGTCCGTTCCTCCGACATAACATAACAATAACATCACCGGGGGTATACCAGTACACCAGATTGTATCTCTAGAATACAATTATCCATTGTTCATACACCTTCTTCTGTTTTTTTTTTTTTTTTTTTTTTTAATATTTATTTTATTTTTGCATTTTATACAAGTCTAAACATTTGTGAAGGGAAATAAAATCCCATCAAGAAGAACAGTGGGTATGTCTTTAAAGAACCTTCTGGGTTTTTTAATGCTTTTTTTTTTTTTTTAAAGCTAAAACCAGTGATTACGTTTTTTTTTTTCTTCTTACCTGAACAAGGTTTGAAATGGAAAGAGACATTTTTCTGGTCAGCCGGGTTATAGACTATACAGATAAATTCCATATCCCGGTCTAAAGGCAGCATTGTGCTTCCAGAATGTTCTGTCGTCCAATTCTCTGAGTCTTGCTGTCTATATTTCCAGGTGTAGAGGAAATCTGATGTATTTGATGGGACTGAACAATGGAGAGTAGCATTACACTTTTTACGCATTCTCATCACTGTAGATGTGATCTGTGGTGGGGGGACGGGCTCTGAAACCAGAATCAATACATTATTCATTCATAGTATAAGGGTTAATGGATTCCCTCCCTCACATCCTACATTAGAGGTCTAGACATCATGTCCATTAAGCCTTCCTGATGGAAAGGGCTCAATAGTTTTTACCCAATAAGGCTCCGTTCACACGGAGCAAAACTGGTGGACATGTTCATTCTTCAGCACAGAGAGAGGAGGTGCGCGAGTCTCCCATAGACTGGTATTATGACACACAGGCTGGCGGGATTCCGCGGTGGAGAATTTTGCCACAGAATTCCACCAGTTTTGCTCCGTGTGAACAGAGCCTAAGGGTTAATTTTGAAACCTTATAGTGGCTCCATTAGAATTCATTAAGCCGCGTCACAGTGCTCCGGGGCAGGCCAGTGCTCCCGAAAAGACTGGCGGCATGCACGAGAAGCGGGCGGTAGTTCAAAAAAAAAGGACCACATAGGCGCTGATCCATTAAGCTATAGAACCCAAAGCCATGTACCTGATGGTAGATTCGCTTTAACTTTTATTATTGGTTGTTTCCCCTATACCTCCAGTGTATACCACAAAACTAGAGGGTCCTCAGGGGGACTTCTCTTCAGATGGATCTCCTACACTGTGATATGATCATGGGTCCCATTCTAAGCATGGGCCACATGGTTCAACAGGAAACCATCTGTATCCAGCTGTAAAGCAGGTCCCATACTTATTATTGGTTATCTGGGGTCTATGTCAAGTCTATATCGTATACTCATGAGTCTTTAAGATGCCCCCCCTACAGTCTTGTAGTATCATAAGTATTGTCCACATAACCTATAATAAAGTTCACGTAGATTTAGTTTGATCCATAGACTTGATACTCATGCGTACGTACCATAGATCCTGACATTGAACGACTCATTTTCTGTCTCTCCATCTTCCAAAGTAACTTCTGCAGTGTAAACTCCGTTATCCTTCTCGATGAGATTATCGATGACCAGTTCTGTTCCATTGCGGGCCGGCTTATATCTGTTGTCCAGTTTCTCTTTCAGAACGCCATCTTGAATCTTGATGATTCGCCATTCATGTTCTGGGGTTTTATGCTTCCAGGTAATGTTTTTTACGGAAAGGGGGTCATAGGATGTTAGCAAAGTAACGGAGGAGTGTTTGAGCCCAGATATGATCTTATTACGTGGAGCTTGGACTGAAACAAATGAAATAAGGACACAATGTGCGTTAGACAGTTAAAAAAAATGCGAAAGTGCCCCCAAACCATCTATTAGCTCAGACTCATTAATTCTTATACCAACAACATAGTACTTATAGCACAGAAGGCAGCTATACAACAGAGAACACCTTCCTACCATAACCATAGACTGCAATACATAAACCATGGAGGATGCTGCCATTTATGTAAGATAGGTCGAAGCAATATGAACCGAACCAAAGGAAACATCCACTTACTGGTCTCTGTTAGAGATGAGCGAATACGATTCGATCGAGATGATATTCGATCGAATATTGCGGTATTCAAAAGATTCGAATTCAATCGAGTAGTGTGGCGAATCTGCAGGAAACATTTGAAACCCCTCCCATCGCAGTTGGCGCTTTTTTTTAATCAAATCACCATGCAGGGAGGCTGTGAGGGACCCTGGGAGTACGCACAGTCACAAGACAGAACTCCTTGGTCACAAGACAGAACCCCTCTGATTGGGCCAAGAGATAACTTGTCCCTGAACTCCACCCTTCTCCAGGAAGGAGTGAGATTCCCTGGTGAGGACCAGAGGTAGTGTCTGGCTCTGCCAGGTGAAGTGACCACTGTTCTCAGTCCACCTTCAGGTCTGGGAATTAGAAGAGAAGCAAAGCAGCATCTTTACTCCCAGAACTACTAGATCCCTTTGGTAGAGGAGCCTGGATCATCTGTTTGGGACCAGTGTAAGAGTAAGTGATCTACTGGATAGAACCCCCAAATGCCAGAGGACTTCTCTGAATTTACCAGTATACCAAAGTGTCCCACTCCAGTTCAAGCTACTGAGATATCTTCCTCTAATTTCTGCAATTCAGAAACCTTCAGTCATTAGGTCCACCCTGCTCCAGAGACCTATTGCCCAGGCCCGAGTGTATGTGAGACCCTCAGCTCTGCCTAACCTATTCCTCAGTGTATGTGAGACCCTCAGCTCTGCCTAACCTATTCCTCAGTAAGCTGCTCATAAAGATAGAAGAACTGAGAGGATCAGAGTTATTAGCTGCCTCAGAACCCCATCACTAAGCTGAAAGCTCCCACAGATCTCACAACTAACTCCTGGTGTTGGATCCTCCTGACTGCATATTGCCACCTTATGTCACTGTATGAACTGTACCAAAGTTTTACCTCAAGTAAAGTGCCGTATTGCTTTCATTCTACAAGTGTGTGGACATTGCTTACTTCAAGGTACATATCCAATTGCATCTCCTGTGTGTGTGCTGAGAGGCCGGGCCACCATAACACCCTCGGACCCCACCGTGACAAGTAGGTTCCAGTTAGGCCCCAGTTGCACCATAACACCCAGCAACCCCTCACAGTTACACCGGGATACCGCATATACTGTTTCAGTAGCCCAGAAAAAGGCACGTCATACATACTGTTCTAGTAACGTTCGTACAGCATGACGCGTGATACGTGCAAATAACATGAAGCTCCATGGACGCACATTGGAATCATGTATGTAACACTGCGCAAGAAATACAAACAAAATGTGTGAACATTGCCGTAAAGCGTTTGCAAATATTTTTCTTTTGCAACTGCGGAGAGTGGCATTATACTGCGATTTTGGGGTGTTGGGTGCACCCAGGCATGCTCCCCCTAATGTTCCAGTGTCATTCCATTGTTTAGGGAGATTTCATGGGGGACTTGGTGACCTCCAAGTGGTTGAATTTGGATTTCCAAGTGCCGCAATTTTTTTCCCATAGACTATAATGGGATCGAATATTCGTTTGAATAGTCGAATCTCGGTGCCTATTCGATTCGAATTCTCGAAAGTCGAATATTTCACTACTCGCTCATCTCTAGTCTCTGTAAATGGATGGCGGGCCGCTGTATGTGTCAGCACCCCCAGGACCCTGTTTATGATGCAGCAAATGTGATCAGCATCATTGTAGGCCAGGCAGATCCCAAGGTTGACAGGACACTAAGCATCTCAGCAGAATGTTGTCGAGGGACCAAGTGTTGTATGTGCCATGAGATGGCGGGCGGTGCCAGAGGAGCCCGCTTATTGTATGTGAGCACAGCCATGTGGGTGCAATGGTGGGTTGTGGAGTCAAATGATGCAAGACATATACATTCATGTGCATCCGTTTGGACTTTCGTTATAAGAAAAAAAAGATCAAAACAGATTTTTTTCTTTTGTATGAGGCACTTACATCACTAACAGCAGCCGTAATAGACTCTTTCCCCTGACTGCACCCTTACTGGCTGCATAACCCCTTCCCCCTGACCCTGATCACGACACCTTCATAAGTTTTACCGTTATGCATCACAGAGGCGAACCAGACATTCTAGGGTTAACAAAGGCCTCAGAAGCTATAGGAGTATTTGTAAACATTGCGCAATTGGGAGTGCACTGCGATTGTCTCTGCTTCGCCCTATTCTTCCTTCAGTGTATAAGGGCGTACGCTCTATGTAAACGTCTCCTTAAGGTATAAGGAATAAAGACCTAGGCGTCAACTATACATGAGGCAGCTGCAGGCCCAGTAATTCCCAGTGATCTGTTATGAGCTTTTACAGCTGCTGGGAGTACAGGGAGGAAGCGAGGCTGCAGCGTTAGGCCAGGAACATGTGTAAAGGAAATACAGGAAGCACGGCCACAAAATGTACACGGCCCCAGGCTTACAAAGATACACAGCCAGCAACATGAGACCATCACTCACCTGCGCCAAATAGTAACACGGACAGAAACCATGCAGCCCTCATAACGCAGGTGAAAGAGGCTCCGCCATTGTTTTTTTGTCACATGACCTCACTTCCTGATGGGATAAGGGAGGCGTTCAGACCCCTCCCCCCATACACACCTCGGAGTTGAGAGCTATAACTGCACATTAGGGTCCATTTACACAGAAAGATTATCTGACAGAGATTTGAAGCCAAAGCCAGGAATGGATTTGAAAAGAGGAAAAATCTCAGGCTTTCCTTTATGACCTGATCTCTGTTTATAGTCTGTTCCTGGCTTTGGCTTCAAATCTTTGGCAGATAATCTGTCAGATAATCTTTCTGTGTAAAAGGGCCCTAAATGGACCCTTAGGCTATGTTCACACTACGTATTAGTCTGTACGTTTTTTTTTTTGGTCCGTAACTATACGGATGCTCTTCTGTCCGTGTTTTGACTGTATTTTCTGTCGTCACGTCCGTATCATTCAGTGGATTCTTGCCTTGGCTCGATCCGTCTGGAAGCCTGTAATTTATTCCTAAATCGGCCCGCCCGTCCAAAATAAACACACCCACATCCCTATAAAAGTACGCCCACTCGCGCAGTGCGCTCATGTGATCTAAGCAAAATGTCGGCTAATGATCCCCCCCGCTCTCCCGAAGGAAGGATCCGAATTCATCGGAGACACGCGCCGATCGTGCTCGGCATTATGTGGAAGCTACGCCATCATTACTTAAGATTGTGTGTAAGTGTAATGTAATGTATTGTATTATTTTTTAAATGTAATATATATATATTTTTTTTTTTTTAGTTTGAACACATGTTTTTTACACATTTTAATGGTCTGTGATTACAATATGTCTAAACAAAAAATGATTTTGTTAGCAGCAAGCTGCCTTAATTTTAGTTGACAAAAGCTCCATAAAAGCAAAAATGTAATACTTTAGTGACTAATGTAAATGTTTCTTAAACTTTCCAATATATTTTTATCTTATCAGAGGCGACAAAACGAACAGCAGCGCCGTCAGGTTGGCCGCCGCTATTGGGTGCACCCCATCAACGTGCGCAGGGAGACCCGTGGCCACATAGGTTGCCTCTACGACGATCTGCGTCGGTATGTAATATATTTTTTATAAAAATTATTTCTTATATTTTTTTTTTCCTCTCGAAAATAATCAGAGCTAAGATCGATGATGTCCTTAATGTTTGAATTTTGCCTTCCGACCTTTCAATGCCATTTCTGCCATTATTTGCCGCTCACACGTTCCTATGATGTGTTTCTGTGTTTTTTGGATAGTATAAATAATTATTCAATTTTCTTTGCAGGCATCCTGAGAAATTCCAGGCGTTTGTCTGGCTGCCTATGGAGGCATTTGACCGGCTCCTGGACATACTGAGCCCACATCTCCAGAGACAGGACACCCACCTGCGGAAATCCATCCCTCCTGTGGCGCGTCTGCTCATAACGTTGAGGTGAGGACCCTTTTTTTTTATAGATACTGTTCCTATAATTATGTAACCACATTTGTTGTCTGAATTTTTAGCTTTGGCAAAGGTTTATTGGCGAAATATAACTAATTTTTATTTATTTATTTTTTTTTCCCAACAGATTCTTGGCGACCGGGGAGAGTTATGCATCGTTGCACCTCCAATTCCGGGTTGGTAAGTCTACCATCTCTGGAATTGTGAGGTGCACGTGCGGCGTGATCTGGGAGCATTTGCAGCCCATCGTGATGCCCAGTCCGACCCGGGAGATTTGGCTGCAGTCAGCAGCAGGCTTTCAGTCTGTGGCCAATTTCCCCAACTGTATAGGGGCGGTCGATGGGAAGCACATACGTGTTCAGCAACCACCGCGATCAGGATCACAGTATTTCAATTACAAGAAATACTTTTCTGTGGTCCTGATCGCGGTTGTTGATAGCACGTATCGTTTCCTTGCCATCGACGTCGGCTCCTATGGCAGTACTGGGGACTCCCGGGCGCTACTGAGATCAGAGTTTGGGAGGCGAGTACTGTTAGATCGCGTAACTCTACCTGCTCCCACTCCTCTTCCGGGTACCACGCATCCCGCTCCATTCGTCATGGTAGGGGACCAAGCCTTTCCTTTAATGCCCAACCTGCTGCGCCCTTACCCACGGAGAGGGCTGGATGAATGGGGGAGAGTATTTAACCAGAGGCTGAGCCGGGCACGTAACTTCGTGGAGTGCGCCTTTGGGATCATGAGTAGTCAGTGGAGAGTCTTTACCACTGCCCTGCAGTTGAACTTGGCCACAGTTGACATGGTCATTAAAGCTGCCTGTGTTCTCCATAACTACCTCCGGGACTATGCCCCCCCGGATGTGGACGTGGAGACGCTGGCAGCTTTTAGTGCCCCTGTTAACTTTGGCCAAGGTAGACAACCCAACTACTTCATGACTCCTGAAGGCGCCGTGCCCGAGCCCCTTTTACAGCCTCCGTTATGAGCCACGCCCACAGGACTGATGGATTTCTGCATGTGTGTCACCTGTCTCTGGTTTTTTTTTGTTTTGTTTTTTTACTTTATTACATATGTTTAATTGTTTTACATATGTTTACTTTTTGTACATATGTGTAATTTTGCACGATATTTATTAAGTTACAAATATCAAAATTAATGAGATAAATTTATTTTTCAACAACTATCTGTCTGGCCTTTCTATGTCTGTGAAACATGTAGGTCCTGGCCACATTTTTGTTGTGTGGTAAAATACACAGAAGCTCCCTATATCTACTAATGGCCATTAATTAGCGAGCAAGGCCAGATCATGGTAATGTTCTAATTGGATATTGATGTGAAACTAGTGTGCAGAAACTGTGATGTGACCCCAACATGTGTATTTACTATGGAGTGTCCAGCAGGGTGCGCACTATATGTTTAACTTTATGTATTGTCTGGGATTTGTAACAGGGTCAGATTTTGTTAAAAAAAAATAGCTAAATACTGCACATCTTATTGGGGCAAACAAATAGGTAAGAGGATTATATAGCTATATCTGAAATTCATGACTCGAAGAATACTACAAAGAGGCAAACAACCATATATGTCGATATGGATTTATTTAATGTTACAACAAATAAAGATCACAGGGTAGTAGTTGGGGATGATGGGCCAGAGGTTGTGTGGGGACTATTTGGTAACATCTTGTGTCAATATATTAGGGGTGTACACCTTTAAAATTCTACTTTTATTCAATTTTCTAAAAACACAAAAACAAGTACAGTACAATCCGTATTTACACCAGTCCACAATTCAGCTCAGCCTACACAGTCCCAGCCGGGATGTATGAAAATAAAACCGGTTGTATCTCACCAGTCTGTCGTCCCGTAGTCTCGCTGGTATCTCTTCAGTAGACAGTGCCAATAAATCTCCTTCTGGGCTGGTGGGAGGAGTCGATGGTGTTCGGAGACACCCTCCAGGAATACACCACAAGTGTGCAGCTGTGGGCCCGCTTCATTGATGATATATTCATCATATGGAGCGGGCCAAAACGGCACTTTCTGGATTTTGTGAAAGCCCTGAATGTAAACGAGATTGGACTACATTTCACATGTGAGATACATGAGTCCAAACTACCATTTTTGGACATCCTGATTGAAAAAAACGGGAGGGGTGGCCTGGACACAACTGTGTACAAAAAACCCACCTCCACCAATGCCCTGCTGTCGTGGAGCAGTCACCATCCCAGAGCCCTGAAGGCAAGTATACCGAAGGGCCAGTACTTGAGGATGAAGCGGAACTGCTCCACGACAGAGGAATTTAAAAAACAAGCTGATGATCTCAGAGAGAGATTCACCAGAAGAGGCTACCCGGATAACATTTTACGGAAAGCCTATCAGGATGTAAAGGGTCTCGATAGGACACAGCTCTTGATACCAAAAGATAAGCAAGAAGATGCGAAAATAACCAGAATCATTGCAACGTTTGATGGTGCATTGAGTCAGGTTAAAAAAATCATAGCCAAACATTGGGATGTGTTGTTAATGGATCCCGACTTGCAAGACACCTTAGGCCCTTACCCGCAGATCACCTACAGAAAGGGGAGAAGCCTACGAGATAGACTAGTGAAAAGTCACTTTGAAGCCCCAAGACCACCAAATACTTGGCTTGATAGACAAATAGCAGGATGCTTCCGATGCAGTGGCTGTATAGCGTGCGCCCATATTGATAAATGTAAAAATTTTAAGAGTAATGTCACCGGTCGTAATTATGAGATCAGAGACTTCATTAATTGCAGGTCAAAGGGCGTAGTATACAAGGCCACATGCATTTGCGGCATGGAGTATGTGGGGAAGACAGTAAGAGAGTTCAGACGGAGGGTGGGTGAGCATTTGAGAGATGTGGCGAATGGAGCAGACAAACCAGTGGCGAGACACATCAACGCCACTCATGGAGGAGATGTGACAGGTCTCAAGTTTGTAGGGATACAGCTGGTCCGTCCCCATTGTAGGGGCGGTGACTGGGATAGAGTTATCCTGCAAAAGGAGACCCAGTGGATTTTTAGGCTACAGACTGTTGCCCCGAAAGGGTTAAATGAGAAACTGAGTTATACCTGCTTCCTCTAAAATAAGGTTGAGGCAGGAACCACAATTCTCCATTTTCCCACCTGACCCTCTGTATATTTAATATTAATCTGACTTTATCACAATGTGAACTCCTCTTTCCCACTGTAATATGATGCTGTAATATAGGTGTCTATTTGCATAGTGAATGACTTGGCTGTCTGGTGGATACACATGATTTAGAAGAAGATGGAGAGAAGAAAGAAAAGGAGGAGAGGAAAAGAAAGGGTCATAGATTGCTATAAAAGAGAATAGAAAGAAATATATAAACGATAATGCCTGTACATTTCTGTTTAAGTTGCTTGGATATGTAGGGGTTAAAATTTACACTCTGTTGAAATGAGGCACATCACATGGAGGGAGCAGGAGGTGTTGAGAGAGATTTCGTTTGTCCAAATAAGTTAGGTAACGGCCGTTTTAAGTGGTTAAACAAACCAGGGACATAGGCTGTATTGTTGTTGACTGTATCCATGGTTACCCTGTAGCGCTCCGTAATGACGCGAACGGCCACCGGAAGTGACGTCACGGCGGGACCGGAAGTGGGGCTAGCGTCCGGAAGTGGGGCAAGCATGTTCAGGGATACGGAGGTATATAGGAGGATCCCTACAGTGAGAATGCAGGTACCGAGGTCTGTAGATGCCACTGCACCAGACACTTTAGCTGATTATTTGCACAGATAGGCCGAGACTCTGAGGGGCATTAGTTTGCAACTGCACTTTACTGAACTAGCGTCAGATCATTAGATACTTTTTATCTGAATAGTTGGTAGATGCATTTGCACTTTATGTAAATAGCCACAGAGTATTAAAACACTTTAGGTGAGGCCAGGCAATGTAGGCAATAAGACAGTTTAGCACCATTTACATTAGTGTTTGATACCCGATTTTGTGTTTTCCCCTGATGAATTTGGTTACCCAGAGGAAACGTAACACGTTGGGAGTGAATACAGGGTATAACAGGGACTGAACAAAGGGTTAGATCGGGGCAGGGGTCGCCCTTTTTAGGGCGAGTGCCCCGACAGTTCCCTGTGCGAGAAGGGGTAGTGACCAACACGCACACACAACAAGGGCGTATTAGGGTTAAAATTAACTCCTGATTGGTCACAACCTGTTATTGGCACTGTCTACTGAAGAGATACCAGCGAGACTACGGGACGACAGACTGGTGAGATACAACCGGTTTTATTTTCATACATCCCGGCTGGGACTGTGTAGGCTGAGCTGAATTGTGGACTGGTGTAAATACGGATTGTACTGTACTTGTTTTCTGTTATGTGGGGTTCTTTTGTGTTTTTAGAAAATTGAATAAAAGTAGAATTTTAAAGGTGTACACCCCTAATATATTGATTTAACTCACCGTGAGGGTGGAGAATTTTTTGTCTGCGGTGAAGACACGGATATTGGTTAATCAACATCTTGTGTCAACGTGACAGGAGATGGAATAGTGTGCAGATGCGTTTGTCTTGCCATTATGTGACCACCACATCGGTGTCACAGCAGCTGCCCACAGCCAGCCTGACTGTAGGCTGCCAACACACCCATCAAAAAGGACATCCACATCCCCCCCAAGCTCTTTATGCCATCAGTAGCCAATGTGATGGCAGACATTGTAAAGAGTCTGTGGTTGATGTGGCCCCTTGAAGCAGAACTTTCCACTAAATAATAAAAAGAGTAATCATAATTTTTAACAAGGCCCAGAAAGTGTACCAGATAAGGGTTGGTCTTGGTGGTGGTGGTGAGGAGAGGGAGTGCGGCCCGCAGACAAAGTTTTTTGGATGGTCAAGCCAGATGTGAGTCTCCCTCGGCAGGCTCCACAGGTCCCTCTTGCCATATTGGTGGTGGAGTCATGGGGCGTGCCTCTGCCAGATGAGGTTCTTCATTCTCTTCCTCCGCTGAGGCCTCTGCTGGTTGTCGAACTTGTTCTGCTCTGATGATAAAATTACAGAGGCCACAATAAGTAATTTAATAATTTGGACTAACATTGTTAAAGTAGCATTGACAAATATAGTAGCTTACTCAGCCTGTTAGGGTAAGAACTCCAGCAATAGATCCAATGTGTCAGCCTTGAATTTAGCGAACAAGCTACAGTATTGTATGTCCATTCACACAATGCTATCCAAAAATGCTTCTCTGAAATATATAAATTCACTAGGCAAGCACATTTCTAAACACACACACATATATTGTGCGAATTTGTCGTAGGATTTGTAATCCTAAAAGGCGACATGATTGACAACGTAGAAATGTTTTTTTTTTTAATATTATTTTAATTTTAGTCATGTCCCTGGTTTATACAAAATGCTACTTAGTCAGGTGTTGGCTCATGGTCAGATCATAATCATTTCACTAAGGCGTTTAGGGCACGCTGCATTTACACTTAATCTTCTGTCCAGCAGGGGGCGCATGATGTTGGCAAAATCAATGTTATTAAACTATTCCATACATAGCGTGCTCACCCTGCAGGACGCTCAATGTATATAATGTCGGAGTACGTTACACATAAGACAATGACCTACTACTCTCATCATCTTTTCCAAGCATGGACACATTCATCAATTAGGACACACACTTACTCTCGCCGTCTACTGGAATTCAAAATGAAACGCAGCATTCTGGCAAAACGCAAAGAGGCGAGTTCTTCTTGGGAGGCCCCACGCCTCATCAGCTGTCGTCGCTCCCTGATGAACCTGTCCCTCACACTGTACCACCTGGTCTCCACATGTTTGGCTGAAATCCAAAAAAAAAAACAAAAAAAAAAGCCTAAGATCAGAGCGTCTTGTGAGCATAAAAATTTAGAGTTTACATTTGCTTCTTGCTAAGTCACTTACCAATAATCAACTTCTGTAATCTACTATACTTGTCCCAACCTGGGTACACAATCCGGGCCACCTCCCTCCATGCGGCACTCCGCCTTAGACGGCTTGTGTAGCCAGGGGCAGGGCTGTCCCATAGCAGTGGCCGAGCATGGACCTTAAAATATATAAGAAAAAATACAATAAATATTAAACTGGTGTGAAACATTATTAATTAAGGTAATACCTAGTCGAGCAATTGTCTTTGTAAGAGCCCATGGTGGAGACAAAATAGTACGTCACTTATGTGGGTGGTTTCTCAAGCTGCCCCTGCAGCTAACTCCCTCCCCCCTCCCTCCTCCCATGATGTCTGCTGCTGACACATATCATCTACACACACTACACTACTACTCCCATCATGGGCTGATAGTATAAGGATCAAATATCTCTGCTTAGTGATAGGGATTTCACGGCCACAATCCAGCGCAGGGGGGATGGTATCGGAGAGCTACACAGGGCTGACACGCCTCCTCTCTGTAGGATCGCCACGTCATCACTGGGCTTAGCGGGGGACAAGTGTGTGTCCTGTGCTAGGCTACTGGCTATGTGAGCCGAGTTCCCGCAGTCTCGCTATCCCATACCATCCACATGTGCTGGATGGTGTTATTCATTTCCCTGCTATACAACAGAACTCATTATGATTACACTATCAGCACATGCTGCCAGGATTCGTACTGTGGATCTGATATTGTCCGCCACCAAACATGATGGAGGGAGGGGGGAGGGAGTTAGGTGCACGGGCAGCTCGCTAAAACAACACATAAGTCACGCCCTTGTTTGCCTGCAACATGTGCTGTTACTAAGACAATTCCTCGACTAGCCATTACTTTTATTAAAAAGTGCTAAACATAAAGTGCGTGAGATTGTCTAAAATGTGCAGACAAAGCATTCCTTGCCAGACACACACATAGGAAAACACTACGGCAATTTATAGTGCATTTTCTAGCGCTGCATCATGAGCAACCCATAGGAATGACACACAGTATTTGCGACATTAACTATTATTGTCACACAGGACAATAGTTAGAATCCTAATTAGTACTTACATTTAGATTCTCCTCCGATTATGAGAACAAATCTTACGTTAGGTCTAAACATTATCGTAAGATAATAATTTATTTTTTGTTTTATGCCAAAAACCGGGAGCCAATCGAAGCATTACAGCTAACATATCGATTACATTTTACAATAACAGCCATGTAAATATTATCCCGACAACAACTGGAACCAATACAAGGGTGACTCACACACATCGCTTGTCAGCCTCCAAAGGAGAAAAAACATAGCTAACATCTGCCGTCTACACATATGTACAACGGAGTCACAACACGTGATCACCTACTCACTTGTAATATAAGCGTGACGGCGTCGATGAGTGATTTATCGATAATCATGTCTTTGCCCATCAATGTGAGTTGACTATAAAAGCAACAACAATTAGGCTCCTCGTAGTTCTGTCTGCAGATGTGACCATGCACAAAAATGCCAAATAACCTTGGCTGAGACACATACGCGACCAAAAAGATACTTTTCTGGCTCCTATCAGTCACATAACGCCTTCGCTGAAGGCTGGCCACAGGTTTTTCTTACATTCCTCCATAAAGATTATGCCATCTCTACGACAACAGAAAAACACCTGACTAATATAAGCGTCATGTGACTAATCTATAAATATTAAAAAATATATAATGTAGCACCTTCAACACAAAAGTTTAGTGATGTGAGGGCAACATTATCATTAGCATCACATTTCACACAAATGCTACTACATAAAGTGTAGAGTGGCACACAGCAAAATGCAATACTATACGGTCTACCGCCAGCCCAATCCAATAAGAAATGAGCCCACAACACACCGCATTCCCTTCCCTTCGGGGCCAAAAGGCACCAGCAAAGGTCCAGGACACATGGCCACTCTCAGACAAGTCCAAGAGCAGACCTGTAACAACGATGCCTCATACCCACACATCAGGCCTGGCACTTACCAGTAATCAGTTACTATACAGCAAAGGTCTTATCTCCAGAAGGAGAAAACCTGTGTGCAGAGATGGAATTACCACTGAACAACATGTTGTTATTCTAAGTTCATTCCTTTGAGCCCTTTGTTTGCACACTGCCCTAGATGGTTGCGGCTTGGGCCCCACTCTTTCCAAGATCCTTTCTATATTGAAGCAACACAACCTGTGGATCAGCCCAGCCACTATGCCCTATGTGAGCAAGCACAATGATTTACATATGCAAATACCAACGCCTTTGGGGGAAACAACAATGTTGCTTTGAAATCGAAGCTTGCTTTAGCCTTCTTTACTGCAAGGATCACTTAAATATTTTCTTTGCAGATCAACGTAATAATTTGTATTAAACCAAGATCAAGCTTATGAATGTGGAGACACAGATAATAGTTATGTCGCATTAATGGTCACGATTAAGCTCAAATAAATGCAGAAACAGCTAAGGCTTTTATAGGACTTGGTAAAAAATGGGACTTACAATACAAATCTCCATGTTACACTATTCATAAACATTTTCAGACTCGTCCAGCAATCGGACCTCACAACAGTTAAAAAAACTACGAGTTGGACAGAGGGTGAAGGGCGAAGTAAGGGCCAGCGTACTACATACACATCCTTTGATTCTGCTGCAGTCTCACAAAGGCCAATCTCGTGGTCCAGTCTCGGAGCAGACAATATCTCATATTCCTGAAAATAACACAAATATACAATTATTCAGACCGCTTAGCGTTGTGTCAGAAGATGTTTTGAAGAGCGTCACTCTATGACATACAAACATTACAGATAATATTAACAAATGACACGTTTCATGTATATTTGTAAAGGCTTTCGGACTGTCCAGATAGCAAATGGGCACTTTATTGCCTACCCAACATGGATTCAGGTTTATTTGTCTTGTGCCTTGATTAAATCCTCAAAATTTCAACATAATTATGGCCAGACAAAAACGCAGATGTTTTAGTAAGAATGTGAATGCTTCCTAACTCACACACCAGGTTTATCATATTTTTTTTTTTCTACAAATGTCATATTCATTTACTTTATGATTATTAATGTACTTCTGATGTGGTGAAAAATCTAAGTGATAGCTTTAACTTTGGTCTAAATGAGATAAGGTTGGCTATAAAATCACAGCTGCAAGGGATTACTGTAGAGACTCCACACAAACGATAGCCCGTTTACACACAAAGATGATGTGACACATTATCTGACAAAGATCGGAATCCAAAGGCAGGAAAGGCTTAGAAAAGAGGACACAGCTCAGGCTTCTATTTGTGAGCTGATCTCAGGTTGGAGTCCATTCCAGGCCTTGGCGTCAAAGCTTTGTAAGATAATGTTTGAGTGGCAAAGGTCTCTTACACACCAGAAAGCCCCGCCCTGGAGATATTACTATTAAACATTGGCTAATGTCTATATTTCTTACTTGGTTTGGTAAATGAGGATCTTAGCAAACTGTTTGATGAAACAGAGTGTACCATGTCACCACGGTAAGGTGTCCTCAGGGACATGGCCCCTACTCTAACATGGACAGCAGAAAATAACCTCTCTGGGCCTGAAGCACATAACTTCGCTTCTTCTAACTAAATGTAGGGAAAAAAAAAATATATATATATATTAGATGTATTGCATCATATATCTAAATTAAACAAATATCAATGACGGGGGGGGGGGCGCCGTAAAGAACGGGAGCGTCGTCCTCGGCGTGGTGGGCGGCCACGGGCGGCCCTAGTGGCCTCAGGTGGTGGTGGCATGGCAGCAGCTGGCTCAGGGGAATCAGGTGGGGACACAGGGTTCGGCATGGTGGCCTGGACCTGTGGCTCCGGGAACCTGACCCCATAGGAGTCTAAAAGCTGCTGGACGATAGCGGAAGGGTTGGGGAGTGCATCCGGATCTGCAAGCTCGTGTACCGCCAGGACAAAGTCCATCACGAGTCTTGCACTAAGGGCCACAGCTGGAGGTAGAGCCCGTAACCTTAATGCCTGATAATGAGCAAAATAAGTATTCTGCTCCTCATCGGCATCAAAGCGCCGGACAAATTGGATCACAGAGCGATCCACCTCCGACAAACCCGCCTGTGGGTCCGGATCCTCCATGCGCCGCCTGGTGGTGGTGGTGGTCCGCGTCAGTGGCTGAGGCCGGGGCCTAGCTGACGGGGGAACCACACTGGGAGCTGCACCCAATGTGGAGGGTCCTGCAGCCTCCTCCTCTTCGGCCACGTCTGTCGAGCCAGAAGGTCCTGGCATCGACTCGGTGGCGTCAGAAAGAGTTGGACTGCGTGGCTCCTGGAATGGCGGTGGCGTCGCAATCTCCTCTTCCTCCTCCTCCTGCTCCTGCTGGGGTGCTTCAACAGCAGCACCACCAGCCTCCTCTCCACCAGCTGGCTCGGAATAGTTGCCACTGGTTCTGTGGACAAACAGCAAGAAAAAATACATTAGGCCACATTACTTCACATTTGGTAATATTTGAAGATAGTGCGAGCATATAGTCTACTTATAGTTAAATTTATTTACATGAATATCTTATGTAGTGCAATGAGTATCCTTGTGCAGCTCTTTGATCATCTCAATTAATTGATTTTTGTGGACATCATTTGGCCCTTAACCACTGTAGCAAAAATGCTCTCATCATCATGTCATGTTGTGGCCATGGAAGCATTCTTGTCAGCACACAATAACAAGTGTATTCTCATGTGGCCCATCATGGAGAGGGGCGTCTGTTAGTAATGACAGCAGATACACAACGGTCCAATAACAGGGCTCTGTAGCTGTCAGTGATTGTTGGCTATTTTGGTGTGGCTCCATGACAGCAAGTCTAAGATATTTGTCATCATTACAGGATGCTGAAGCATGAGTGAGAGTGGTGTGTAAGCATTTGGAAGTGTGTGAGCAAAGGGCCCAATTGTGAGAGATGAGCATAGAGAAACCCTCTCAGGACAGTCACATACACCATCATGAAGGCTATAAAGATTAGACAACTAGGGCCTTGGTTAACATGGAAATTGAGTATCTTAAGCCATATTGTATAATTTTATTTACTGTATTGTCAGTCTGATAAGATCGAAAGCATAAATTGACAATCATAATTGAGATATTGGAGACTATATGATACTATATACATTATCTAAGAAGCCTAATATACTTACTCCCGCTGACTGCGGGTCGGGAGAAACTCGAGCATTGGCGCATACCGCATAGAGGGAGCGTCACCACCCCTCTCATGCAGCCTGACCGCCCGTTGGTACTGGTCCCGGACGCTCAGCCACCGTCTCTCCACTGCTCGGACTGACAAAAGAGGCAAAAAATGACAAGATGAAACACAAAGTAACAATCAAACCTTCTATGGCTTGTATTCTGAAGATAGTGCATTATTCTAAATAATGCCATTCTGACATGATGTCACAATAACACCTACCCATCCTCAGCTGCTCCGTGTCTGTCACCTGTCCCCACTGTGGGACTACCATGGCCGCTATCTGATCCCACGTCTCGCGACGCAGAACCCGGTCATGGTAGCCATGAACTCGAAGATCCCACATATGGGGACGGGACCGTATCTGAAAGAAAGAATTATAGACAAATAAATCTATACACATCTCCATCTGACTTCACCTCTCTATGGGTCGAGATATATCAGAAGAATAACACGAAAGACATTAGTTGAATAAGGATCAAGAGTGGTGTTGTGTTTCGAAAAGATGACATGTGTAATCTAATGCACACAGCGTAACCACTGAGCCAGGACGCACAACCCAAAGGAATGCTTGAACTCTTGTTTCAGACTTTGTCAATTATCCAATCAGTTGTCAGTAATTAGTTAATTTAGGACTTGATTGTTGGGTTACCTTGCACTCATTTGGAGTCCACAATACTAGCAACATTACTACTTGTTCGTGACACCTAATGACTAACAACATAGAAGTTTCTTGGCCACAAACGCCGCTACACATGTACAAAACAGTCAAGCTTCAAGGACACTACTGCGGTTGTTGTTCTTGGCTTGTGGTGTGTTGACAATAGTATTGTGTGAAAAATACATTGGCCAACGTCTATGTTCACACACATTGCGATTGATGGTTATGGTCCAAATTAGCAAAAATACAACAAAAATGACTGTCACTACAAATGCTCACAAGGTTAAGGTATTGTATTCTCCCATTTTTTGATGATGGACAGACACTAACAGTCCACAACATGGCAAAAAACGATAAAAAAAAAAAAAAAAACATCACTAACGCAACCTTAATAAATAGACATAAAAACGCATCAAAAACGCAAAATTACTACATAGACATAAATAACGCATCAAAAACGAAACCTTAATAAATATACATAAAAAACGCATCAAAAATGCAAAGAGAATTTTCATGTTATAATGGCACCCATCATATTATGTCCCGTATAGATATGGTACTCAGTAACAATATAGCCCTGAAGGTGATAGATAAGGTGAAATATGGTAGAAGAAGTGTATCTGACCATTCTCCATTATTAGTGTCTGTGAAGGGGGAGTTAAAAACTAGAGGTAAGTTATCCATTAATCCATATTGGTTCACCTTGATAGGAGACATGGATCAAATTAAGCTTCAACTCCAGGAGATGGTGGAGAGAAACTGGGGTACAGCCCAGGATAGTATAGTATGGGATGCTGTTAAAGCATTCTTAAGAGGATTATTGTTTAATAGTATTAATAGGACTAAAAAAGAGCTATCGGAAAAGGAGTTAGTACTTAAAAAGAAGGTTGATCACCTGGAAACGATCTTTATTAACAATCCCTCTCCAAACAATGAAGAGAAATGGTTAGGTGCGCAGGCAGATTATAAAGACCATTTGTTTATCAAAGCCCAAAACAAGCTATTCTTTCAGGGTCAGAATAGATATTACGGATCAGGTAAACCAAATACTATGATTATGAATATTATAAAAAATCTAAGGGGATCCTGTGATATAACAACTATCAGAAACAAGCAGGGTAGCTTGGTGAATGATCAGGGAAAAATAAGGGAAGCTTTTTTGGAGTATTTTGTTAATCTTTATCAATCTGAAAGGGATTACGATGACAGGGAGTTGGAAGAATATCTGAATACGGTAAATGCGGTAACTATTAGTCCAGAGGAAAGGGCGCTGTTAGATAGGGACATATCATTGGGAGAGGTACAAAATGCCCTAAGAACTATTAAGGGAAATACCACTCCAGGACTAGATGGTTTCTGTTATGAAACGTATAGATGTACAGGGGAAGTGACGTTGCCTGCTCTTTTACGTGTTTTTAATAGTGCACTTAACTCTGGGGTACTACCTTGCTCAATGTTAGAGGCTAATATTATCCTTTTATTAAAACAAGACAAAGCTCCGGTAGAGGTTGAGTCATATCGTCCAATCTCTTTACTAAACTCGGATGCAAAATTATTAGCTAAGGTAATAGCAAATAGACTTTTGACCGTTATCTCTAAGGTAATCCATAAAGATCAAAATGGTTTTGTTCCTGGTCGGTCTACTCAGATGTGCATTCATAGAGTGTTGGGAAATATTCAGATTGGTGCTGGGGGGGCTCCCCACTCCATCCTGTCATTGGATGCTACCAAGGCGTTCGACAGGGTGGAGTGGGGATACCTATGGGTGGTTCTTCGGAAATTCGGTTTTGGGGATAGGTTTATAAGTTTAATAAAACTGTTATACACTCATCCGAGGGCAAATATTAGTATTAATGGTGGTTGTACAGATTTTTTTGAACTTTTTAGGGGTACGAGGCAGGGCTGTCCTCTCTCCCCCCTGCTCTTTGCACTAGCAATAGAGCCCCTCGCTTGTTCTATTAGGGAGGATGCGGGGATTTTTGGTTTTGGAGCACGGGGGAGAGAGGACAAAATAGTTTTGTATGCTGACGACCTTCTTTTGTTTGTAGCTGATCCAGAAAGACACATAGAATATATTATTGAGAAAATACAAAAATTTGGTAGATTTTCTGGGCTCAGTATTAACTGGGAAAAATCTGTGTTGTTGTTGTTGGGTGACGCAAAGTTCAATAAAACCCTTAATCTAAAAATAATCAAGGAGGAGGATAGTTTTAAGTACCTCGGTGTGAATATATCTGGTAGAATCTCAGAATTCTTACAGAATAACTTGGAACCTATGTTGAAAGAGTTAGAAAATAAGTCTAAGAGATGGAATGAGCTACCCTTATCAAGAGCGGATAAGATCTGCTTAATTAAGTCAGTATTGTTTCCAAAACTACTCTATGTTTTTTTTGTATCACCGATTTGGGTTGAGGAAAGATATTATAGAAAGATTAGGGCGTTATTTAATAATCTGATATGGGGGAGGAAGAAAGTGCGCATTAAGTTGGATTATTTAATGAAAAGTAAAGGGGCAGGGGGCCGTGCAGTACCAGATGTTAAATTGTATTTTCTTGCAGCTCAACTGAGTTATATTTGGAATTGGAAAGAGGAGGAGTTTTTGCAGTATTTAGTGGACAGATGCAAGGGAAATCGTGTTGATTTAGTTGAGGTGCTAGAAGCAGGGCAATTGACACAAGGGGATCTGGGTGGTTTCCCAACAGCAGTGTCACTGAATAAAAGCTGGAAAATATTGAATGTGAGTGTGAATCGGACCGGATCGTTTGAGTGTACTCCATTATGGTATAATCGAAACTTAATTGAACTAGGACAGTTCCCCAACAGATCTATTCTGGAGGAAAAGGGAGTAAAATATATTAGTGATATTTTTAGGGATGGTAAAATACGGTGTTGGGAAGAATTGGAGTTAGAATATGGATTTGGACAAAGAGAAAGATTCCCTTATATTCAACTGAAATATGCAAGCGAAAGTTTAAAGGAAAATAAGATTCTACAGATTTCCCCGATATTTGGGCTATTTAAATTGATAAAGACGGGCCCTTTTAGGAAGAAAGCTTTATCTGTTCTATATAGGGAACTGCTTAAGAATAAACAGGGAGGGAATAAACATAATAGTGTAAGAAAATGGATGGAAGAGCTGGGGACTATGTCGGAAAGACAATGGGAAAAAATTTATGGGAATATTGGGAAGGTAGGGATAAGTGCAGGGTATCAAATGGTCCAATTTAACATAGTCTACCGTTTACATTATACTCCTGGTCGGCTTTCCAAGATGTATCCAAACAAAGAGCATAGCTGTAGGAGATGTGGGGAGGAAAAAGTGGAGTATTTACATATGTTATGGTCATGTCCAAAACTAAAATCATACTGGGAAACTATATTGGAAATAATAAGTCGACAATTTGAGTTAAATATTCCATTTTCACCACAGATGGTTTTGTTGGGAGACGATTCGGATATTAATCTGCCTAGAAGCAAAAAACTTGGCCTTTTGAAAACCTTGTTTTTGGCCAAATATCTTCTCATAAGAGCATGGACCGATGCTAATCCCCCGCATGTAAATAAGTGGAATTGCCAAATTAAAACAATCATGGAATATGAGAGGTTGTACCATCAAGCGAATAATATCAGGCAAAAAACCAATTGGGGTAATATGAATACAGTAACCTAAAGGAAGCTGTTATAGTAGTCCAGAACTATGATATGCTATTTATGGGTTTGTTGGCTTCCTGATCAGTCCCTTGGGGTGGGGTTGGGTGGGTGGAAAAAAAAAAAAAAAAAAAAAAGAAGATAGTGCATTATTCTAAATAATGCCATTCTGACATGATGTCACAATAACACCTACCCATCCTCAGCTGCTCCGTGTCTGTCACCTGTCCCCACTGTGGGACTACCATGGCCGCTATCTGATCCCACGTCTCGCGACGCAGAACCCGGTCATGGTAGCCATGAACTCGAAGATCCCACATATGGGGACGGGACCGTATCTGAAAGAAAGAATTATAGACAAATAAATCTATACACATCTCCATCTGACTTCACCTCTCTATGGGTCGAGATATATCAGAAGAATAACACGAAAGACATTAGTTGAATAAGGATCAAGAGTGGTGTTGTGTTTCGAAAAGATGACATGTGTAATCTAATGCACACAGCGTAACCACTGAGCCAGGACGCACAACCCAAAGGAATGCTTGAACTCTTGTTTCAGACTTTGTCAATTATCCAATCAGTTGTCAGTAATTAGTTAATTTAGGACTTGATTGTTGGGTTACCTTGCACTCATTTGGAGTCCACAATACCAGCAACATTACTACTTGTTCGTGACACCTAATGACTAACAACATAGAAGTTTCTTGGCCACAAACGCCGCTACACATGTACAAAACAGTCAAGCTTCAAGGACACTACTGCGGTTGTTGTTCTTGGCTTGTGGTGTGTTGACAATAGTATTGTGTGAAAAATACATTGGCCAACGTCTATGTTCACACACATTGCGATTGATGGTTATGGTCCAAATTAGCAAAAATACAACAAAAATGACTGTCACTACAAATGCTCACAAGGTTAAGGTATTGTATTCTCCCATTTTTTGATGATGGACAGACACTAACAGTCCACAACATGGCAAAAAACGATAAAAAAAAAAAAAAAAAACATCACTAACGCAACCTTAATAAATAGACATAAAAACGCATCAAAAACGCAAAATTACTACATAGACATAAATAACGCATCAAAAACGAAACCTTAATAAATATACATAAAAAACGCATCAAAAATGCAAATTTACTACATAGACATAAATAACGCATCAAAAACGCAACCTTAATAAATAGACATAAAAAAACGCAAAATTACTACATAGACATAAATAACGCATCAAAAACGCAACCTTAATAAATATACATAAAAAACGCATCAAAAACGCAAAATTACTACATAGACATAAATAACGCATCCAAAACGCAACTTTACTAAATAGACAGAAAAAACGCATCAAAAACGCACATTTTTTTATACATGTAAATGGCATCGAAAAGGTCACCTCGACATTTCGTAGACAGAACGACAACTACAAGGCAACAAGAACAACGCGAACAATGCATAGCTAAATAATAACTAAGAATATCACATTGGTTGCGTGTAAATTTTTATGCATTTAGTTCATAAAACATTGCAATAGTATATAAGGAAATACATAAGACTACTATAGGAATATTGTTTGGGAGTAGGACAACTCATGATGTTTGGGAGAATTTTTAAAATAAAGCATAATTCACACGTGCGGTTCGCTTCAAAATTCCGCTGCTAATCCGATATACACATATTAGACTTGAAAGACAAGAAAATTTCATCTGTGGCTTAGTTGCGGTTTTTTTCTGCGAGACGCCCGTGTGAATTTCACAACAATTCATAGACATTCGATATATAGATATATATATATAAGAGAGAGAGAGAGAGAGAGAGAGTGAATGTGTTTAAAAAAAAACCCACTCCAATAAAAAAAAAAAATAAAAAAAAAAAAAATATTAAGATACAAGTACCTCCTCGATCAGCCGTGGAACATTAATGTCCCTCTGCCAAGACCCACGTTGGCCACGACGAGCACCACCACGCTCTGCTCCTCGTCGCGACATCGCTATGGATCGGGACATCCAAGAACGTGAGCCAATTAAAACAATTTCAACGCCCCTTTTCTACTCACGGAGCGTGACGCAATCAATTATTTTAATGAGAATCCGCTTTGATCAGGATGAAATCAGGGTTCCGTCTGTGCCAAATTAGAGGTCAGACGGACGGAGTTGGACCATTTCTGTACCGATTTTGACCATTTCGGTCCCGAATTAATGGTCTTGTCCATTTTTTACGGATCCGCATACAATCAGGCCCGATCCTCATACGTAGTGTGCACTGTGCAGCCGCATCTCATAGACTTCAAAGCATACTCATGACCGTCACTAATGCAATCACACACGTACAGATCGCTATACGTACAGACTCATACGTAGTGTGAACATAGCCTTATGGTGCGTTTACACAGGCAGATTTATCTGACAGATTTTTGAAGCCAAAGCCAGGAACAGCCCATAAACAGGGAACGGGTCATAAAGGAAAGACTGAGCTTTCTCCTTTTTTCAAATCCATTCCTGGCTTTGGCTTCCAAAATCTGTCAGATAAATCTGCCTGTGTAAACGCACCATTAGGCTATGTTCACACTACGTAAGTTTCCGGCCGTAGCGCGTTCCATGAATAAGCGGCCGGAGACTTACGTAGTTTGCGTATAATGGAAAGTATACGATGTACGGCTGCACAGTTCACACTACATACGAATTTACGCCCGGATCGTACGCGGCGCCGTAAAAAATTAACCAGACCATTGTTTGCGGACGAAAATGCCGGAACTTACGCCCGTAGCGTTACATGCGCTCCCGTACGTAGTGGTGATTACTTCATTTTTGTAGCTTTTTGTGCCGATCCAAAAGGTTCTGTGGGGTGTCCGGGGCTAGGCGAAGATTTCCAAGTAAAAGACCGCTGTCAGATCGCTACGTAGGGCGCTCGGGACGCGTAAGTAGACTTCGGGCGTAAGTTCGCGGTCCGTACGTAGCCGGCCGCAAGTAGCGTAAATCTCCGGCCAGAGTTTACCGCGTATATGACCGGCCGCGAAAATATTTTTCAGATACATTCCTGGTTTTGGCTTCCAAAATCTGTCAGATAAATCTGTCTGTGTAAACACACCATAATTCTCATTAATGAACTTCAGGAACCAAACTAGATCCTCTACAGTGGCGGCGCAGGTATAGACAGGGTAGTCAATGGTAGATTAATTAGTGACTACCAATAATTCTGACTCCCAGTCAGGATAATATTAACAAAAAGTGACATAAATTTATTAAAAGCAATGACGCGTTTCGGCACTACAATCCATCAGTGCCTTTCTCAAGCCAAATACAGAGTCTTAGATACAGAGTAATTTATATACCAGGAGTACAAGTCTCAGCCCAGCACTTCCGGTTTCACGGAGCGCTGTACAACCTCATGCCTCAGCTTGTACTATAATTCAATAACATACAGTGTACTAATCAGATCGCCCTATCACATATATACATACAAACAATTACATACTCACTGTCTTCTGTTGTTCCGTCCATGTTCCTCACACCGAGTGCAAGCCATGGCTGCGGCGGAAATGACATAGGACGTAGTGAGCACCATACATTGACTACATAAACAGCGTAAATCTACGTAAACTTCTTAAATGTAGTAACATAAAAGAAACATTAGATGTCAGTGTGTAGATACAGTACCGCATTAAATTTTCAGCTGGGCACTGCTCTCAATATCTATTCAGATATGTTCTATTAATTCGTTTAGACCATCTGGCTGTAATGACTGGACTCTGTAGATCCAATAAGTTTCCCGTTTATTCAACACTGCTATTCTGTTATGTGTGCCTAATGGGATCTGTTCAATTGGAGTAATCGACAACTTATTAAAATCTCTATTATGTGTGCACGTCAGATGTCGTGGCACACTGTGCTTTAAAAACCCTTTAGCAGTATTGGATCTGTGTGAATTTATTCTCTTGTGGAGTGGTTGGATAGTACGACCAATATATTGTAATCCACATTCACATGTTAAAAGATATACTATGAAGGGGCAGGTGCAGTCAAGATGTTGTTTAATTCTAAACGTTTCTCCAGTTATATTTGATTTAAAAGTATTTATCCCTATTGATATATTTTGACAGCATTTGCACTGCTTCTTCCCACATTTCCACTCTCCGTTCTTTTTATTTTCTTCTAGTGCGTTAAAATGTTTTCTCTGTTTCGAGTCTTTCAATCGACTTGGAGCTATGAGGTTTCGTAGTGTCCTACCCCTTCTGTATGTCAGGCCTGGTTTTTTCGGGATGACTTTTTTTTAGAGTAGGGTCAGAGGTCAATAGGTGCCAATGTCTCTCCAATGTCTCTTTGATTAAAATGTTACTATCATTGAACGAGGTAATAAAATTCGAGCGCCATCTCTCCGAATTTTCTATATTATTCCTTTGAGTTTTCTGGGGAGGTCGTAGTTAAAATGGGTGCTCTGATAATCTAAAAAGCTGTTGGAGTCTACTTGTTTAAAGTGTGTCTTAGTGCAGAAAGAATTTTCAGTATGAGAGATTACTAGATCTAAAAACACTATATTATCAGCACTAATATTCGGAGTAAACTGTAGACCCCAATCATTATCATTAGGAAAATTAATAAAACTCATAGCTGACTCCTGTGTAACTCTCCAGATAAAAAATAAATCGTCGATAAAACGCCTATATACGCCTATATAAAACAGTGACCATCAGACCAAGGGGACCCCCAAATGTGAGAGGACTCGAACCGCCCCATGAATAGATTTGCATAACTGGGTGTGGCCCGAGTCCCACCCGGAAAACCAAAAGGTGCAAATAATTCATCTGAAGAACTGTCTTTTTTAGGTTCCCCCCCCCCCCAGGAGGGAACTCCTGAAAGAGCTCACAACCCCCATCCTACCTCCTCAAAAGAATACGCTACTACATTATTTACAAAAAAAAAGCTCAGAGAAAAAGAAAAGCAAATATAGAGGATGTAGAGGAGCGAGAAGAGACCTTAAATCCAGTCAGCAAAAAGGACAAAGGAGGGAACAATCGTCTGTAAAATTTTTTAATCTGTCTTCCTATTTACTTAATGAATTTGAAACCTCACTATTGTGCAAAGGTTTATCTTTTTGTCCGTCCCAGAGAGCGGATGATTTTGATTTATTTTTAGATTTAAATATTTTTGTGCGTAAAATGACCTTAACAAGGCATTTTGAGATTGAAAAAAAAATCGGGGAAATGTGGAGAAAAAACTCATGACTGCAATACAAGATGATCAATTTAGACACAAAGAAGTTAAAGGCCCCTCGAAATTTTATCCACTGCATCATCGGGGACACCATCTGCAGACTTTTTTCGATCTAGTAAGGGAATATTTAAAAAAAATTCCTAAAATATAAAATTCCTGCGATAATCTCACCAAAAAAGAAAAAGAAGCGTTAGAACAACTTAAAAACAACGAAAAAATAGTGATAAGGAATGCGGACATAGTAATTCAGAATGTGGAAGACTATGTAGCAGAAGCTCTCAGAATATTGGAAGATGCGAATTATTATTCATGCCTTGATACTGACCCTCAAAAGGATTTTGAAAACGAATATCATGCACTAATTGATAGAGGTTTTAATGCTGGCATTTTAAATAATAATTTTTTTTTTTTAACTATTCCTTACCCTAAAACCCCTTTCTTTTATCATTTGCCTAAGGTTCATAAGGATCTTAAAAATCCCCCAGGGCGACCGATCATTGCAGAAATTGACAGTTTAACGTCCAACTTATCACATTTTATCGACCTTTTTCTACAGGAATTAGTTTTATCACTGCCCTCTTATTTAAAGGACTCAAGTGCATTGATTTTAGACTTGATGAAATTAAAATGGGAACCTGACTTTTTATTCCTTACTTTGGATGTTTCTGCCTTATATTCCAATATTGACCACCGCTTGGGCTTGAAGGCAATGGAACAGTCTCTGAGGGAAAGTCAGAAACTTGACTGCGCACAAAAAGATTTTTTAGTAGATTGCATGAGATTTATCCTTACACACAATGTGTTCCTTTTTAACGGGGTCATGTACCATCAGACCAGGGGTACCGTGATGGGGACTCGGGCCGCACCCAGTTATGCAAATCTATTCATGGGGCGGTTCGAGTCCTCCCACATTTGGGGGTCCCCTTGGTCTGATGGTCACTGTTTTATATAGGCGTATATAGGCGTTTTATCGACGATTTATTTTTTATCTGGAGAGTTACACAGGAGTCAGCTATGAGTTTTATTAATTTTCCTAATGATAATGATTGGGGTCTACAGTTTACTCCGAATATTAGTGCTGATAATATAGTGTTTTTAGATCTAGTGATCTCTCATACTGAAAATTCTTTCTGCACTAAGACACACTTTAAACAAGTAGATTCCAACAGCTTTTTAGATTATCGGAGCACCCATTTTAAGAAATGGAAGAAAAAAACATTCCTTTTAGCCAATTTTATCGAATACGAAAAAAATTGTACAAATAAAGAAGATTTTAACACACAGTCTAAAATTTTAAAGAAACGTTTTTCAGAAAAGGGGGATCCGAAAAAACTAGTGGAAGAAGCCTGTAAGAAGAACTCAGTGAAAACTCAAGACGACCTACTACGACCTCCCCAGAAAACTCAAAGGAATAATATAGAAAATTCGGAGAGATGGCGCTCGAATTTTATTACCTCGTTCAATGATAGTAACATTTTAATCAAAGAGACTTCTGAGAGACATTGGCACCTATTGACCTCTGACCCTATTCTAAAAAAAGTCATCCCGAAAAACCAGGCCTGACATACAGAAGGGGTAGGACACTACGAAACCTCATAGCTCCAAGTCGATTGAAAGACTCGAAACAGAGAAAACATTTTAACGCACTAGAAGAAAATAAAAAGAACGGAGAGTGGAAATGTGGGAAGAAGCAGTGAAAATGCTGTCAAAATATATCAATAGGGATAAATACTTTTAAATCAAATATAACTGGAGAAACGTTTAGAATTAAACAACATCTTGACTGCACCTGCCCCTTCATAGTATATCTTTTAACATGTGAATGTGGATTACAATATATTGGTCGTACTATCCAACCACTCCACAAGAGAATAAATTCACACAGATCCAATACTGCTAAAGGGTTTTTAAAGCACAGTGTGCCACGACATCTGACGTGCACACATAATAGAGATTTTAATAAGTTGTCGATTACTCCAATTGAACAGATCCCATTAGGCACACATAACAGAATAGCAGTGTTGAATAAACGGGAAACTTATTGGATCTACAGAGTCCAGTCATTACAGCCAGATGGTCTAAACGAATTAATAGAACATATCTGAATAGATATTGAGAGCAGTGCCCAGCTGAAAATTTAATGCGGTACTGTAGATATATTTATTTTATATTTATAATAATTTTTTATCCCAATGTTTATATTATTTATTATGATATTTATTATATTTATTACAGTATTTATAAATATGTTCTATTTTCCATCTAATAGCTGGGGAAGAAGTGTATTTTTCAGGTCTTCTCCCTTCCTGGTTAATGCAGGATTTGCCTGTAGATAGAAGTGTATAAGAACACACTGACATCTAATGTTTCTTTTATGTTACTACATTTAAGAAGTTTACGTAGATTTACGCTGTTTACGTAGTCAATGTATGGTGCTCACTACGTCCTATGTTATTTCCGCCGCAGCCATGGCTTGCACTCAGTGTGAGAAACATGGACGGAACAACAGAAGACAGTGAGTATGTAATTGTTTGTATGTATATATGTGATAGGGAGATCTGATTAGTACACTGTATGTTATTGAATTATAGTACAAGCTGAGGCATGAGGTTGTACAGCGCTCCGTGAAACCGGAAGTGCTGGGCTGAGACTTGTACTCCTGGTATATAAATTACTCTGTATCTAAGACTCTGTATTTGGCTTGAGAAAGGCACTGATGGATTGTAGTGCCGAAACGCGTCATTGCTTTTAATATATTTGTCACTTTTTGTTAATATTATCCTGACTGGGAGTCAGAATTATTGGTAGTCACTAATTAATCTACCATTGACTACCCTGTCCAGTGGCGTAGCGAGGCCCCCCCTTACCACTGCACTGCCCGCCTCCCACTCCCTCTTGTGACCGCAAGCAATGTTTTGCTTGCGATCACAAGAGGCAGGGGCCCCCGGCTGTCTTGCGGCCCCCAGGGGGTGTAGTGGTATGATGATGGAACAAGAGGATGATGAGGGGTGTAGTGGTATGATGATGATGGAACAAGAGGATGATGGGGGTGTAGTGGTATGATGATGGAACAAGAGGATGATGAGGGGTGTAGTGGTATGATGATGATGGAACAAGAGGAGGATGAGGGGTGTAGTGGTATGATGATGGAACAAGAGGATGATGGGGGTGTAGTGGTATGATGATGATGGAACAAGAGGATGATGAGGGGTGTAGTGGTATGATGGAACAAGAGGATGATGAGGGGTGTAGTGGTATGATGGAACAAGAACATGATGAGGGGTGTAGTGGTATGATGATGGAACAAGAAGATGATGAGGTAGTGGTATGATGATGATGATGATGATGATGATGGAACAAGAGGATGATGGGGGGTGTAGTGGCATGATGATGGAACAAGAGGATGATGAGGGGTGTAGTGGTATGATGATGATGGAACAAGAGGATGATGAGGATGTAGTGGTATGATGATGATGATGGAACAAGAGGATGATGGGGGGTGTAGTGGTATGATGATGAAGGAACAAGAGGATTATGAAGGAACAAGAGGATGATGAGGGGTGTAGTGGTATGATGATGGAACAAGAAGATGATGAGGATGTAGTGGTATGATGATGATGATGATGATGATGATGGAACAAGAGGATGATGGGGGGTGTAGTGGTATGATGATGAAACAAGAGGATGATGAGGGGTGTAGAGGTATGATGATGAAGGAACAAGAGGATGATGAGGATGTAGTGGTATGATGATGATGAAACAAGAGGATGATGAGGGGTGTAGAGGTATGATGATGAAGGAACAAGAGGATGATGAGGATGTAGTGGTATGATGATGATGGAACAAGAGGATGATGAGGATGTAGTGGTATGATGATGATGGAACAAGAGGATGATGAGGGGTGAAGTGTTATGATGATGAAAGGGCAGGAGGATGAAGGGGTAGTAGTATTATGGTGGAGGTGGTTGTAGTATGATGATGGAGGGGCAGGAGGATAAAAGGGGTAGTAGTATGATGATGGAGGGGCAGGAGGAGGGGACAACATGGGGGGCATCTGTAAGGGGGATAAAATGGGGGGCATCTATATGGTTGATAACATGGGGGCAATCTATATGGGGGATAACATGGGGGGCATCTATAATAGGGACAACACAGGGGGCCATCTATAAGGGGGAAACATTGGGGGGCCATCTATAAGGTGGACTACACAGGGGGTGTATACAATAGGGGGATATGTACTATAAGGGAGTCACATAGAGTCAGGCTACCCACTAAATGAGGGTGTAAAGGGGCCAATACAGATGTGCAGTTTGTAGAGAGATGAAGATGGTGTCAGTGTGAGGAGCCTAATATGTTTGTCTGGCAGATTCTGTGGATTCGTGGCTCCAAAAAGTTCTCATAATGGCCCTGGGCAGATGGAGAAGATGAAAAGGGAAGAACTCCGATCAGAGAAGACATCCCCTGTGAGTCACCTGATATATTTGCACTGTAATGTATATGGTGTATAGAGCCTGTGTAGAGCTGGGGCCACCTCTATATGACTGGATGAGGGGATATTGGTCTATGTACAGAGGATTTTATTCAGTAGCAGCGGTTGTGTTAGTCAGTATGTGGTAAGGAGGGGGGGCCCAAGTTGACCTCTTGCACCAGGGCCCAAGAGACATTAGCTACACCCCTGACCCTGTCTATACCTGTGCCGTCACTGTAGAGGATCTAGTTTGGTTCCTGAAGTTCATTAAGGACCTGTCTGTTGCTGTGCATCTAGACCAGGGATAGGGAACCTTTGGTCCTCCAGCTGTTGCAAAACTACAATTTCCATTGTGCCTGGACAGCTAAACCTAAAGCTTTTCTTATGTTTCTTCTTATCTTTCCCCAACTAACCTAAGGTTACGTGTTGAAAATATGCTTTAAAAATGTATCCTAAAGGGTTGAAGGGGTATTCCCGGAAAAATTTAACTTTACGTAGCAGACTTCTGCACCCCTTGGCGATCTCCGTACTACGCCTTTGTTATGAATAGAGTCCCGGGTCGGCACACGGCCTGCGACTCTATTTATTCCTATGGAGTGATGGAAAGAGCTGAGTACAGGGCTCTTCCTGCATCGTGGGTTGTGTGCCACAAAAGAGATAATGAAACCACCTTTTAGGCCGTGGTAACAGGGGCAGAGGTGGATTAAGAGGCTTTTTAGATATGTTAGTAAAAAGGTATTAATATAAGTGATGGATGGTAGTGGTATGTGTTTGTATTGTAAATCTTCATAATATAGCATTTTGGGGGACATTTATGAACGGTCCGCCCAAGGTGTATGCCGTATGCCCCGCCCGACCGATGGGCAGGCTGGGTGAGCTTGTGGGGGCTGGGGGGTGTGACAAAGCGGCGATGAGGCGTGACCTCTGCCTGCACCTCATTTATCATGATTTACGCCTGCTTGCAGTGCGGCTCTTAGTGAATCCTGGTGGGGAAAAGGGGGCAGGGCCTAATAGAACTCCAAGTCCTAGTACACCAGTCTTCATAAATCGCCCCCTTTGTGTTCTGAGACCCTGGAGAGCAGGGTGCAGACAGATCCCCCTGTTCAGTGTTTGAGGTCTGGAATTTATTATAATAATTGTATAAGGTATTGTAGTTCTGAGGTAATTCTAAGAGTTGGAATTAAATTCTGTAGACCTGTGTCTGTTTGAAATTTTTGCAATTCTAATGTTATGTTATGTGAAAGGAAAAACAGCAAAGAGACCCTAGACTAAAGCCCCTATTACACTGGGCGATTCAGAGGAGAAAGCAAGCGCTGATCTATCAGGTCAGTGATTTCTTGTTTCTCGTTCTACGCTTGCTGCCGGCACTATTACACGCGTCGACAGTGAGCAGTTAAGTGTGTGTGTGTGTTAAGTGTGTGTGTGTGTGTGGGGGGATTACAGGGAGCTGTGGGGGGGCTGCCCGGGTGATCGCTAGATCTTCTGGGCAGCCCATTGAAGATAACGGTGGTCTGCTGCCCTGCTCAGGGCCGGGACAAAGGGTAGGCCAGGGTAGGCGATGGCCTAGGACGCCATCTAGTGGTAAGTTACAGGGGGCGCAATTTCAATAAAAATAAAAAAAAATCATTGACCTGCCAGGACCTACAGAGGCTCCACCCCCTCCTCACCATGTGACCTCTTCCCTGTCTGACTGCTGGAGGCTGTACAGACTGCTAGGCTGCTGTCTGGTGAGTTCACTGACTGACTCATCATTCTTTAGGTGTAGGAAGGCTGGGAGTGCTGGGAGAGGGAGGTCACCTAGGTCACAGGGCTGCCCCATATAACACTGCCCCATAACCCTGCACTGCTCCTCTATACACAGCACTTCCCATAGGCTATTGTTCCCCAACTTGTGGGTCACCAGCTGCTCCAAAACTACAACAGTCACAGCATGATAGGCATTGTAGTCCTGCCACAGCTCGGAAGCCACAGGCTGGTGAACACTTATATTCTGTTTATTGTGTACAGGCTAATTCCCCTGACACCAGTGATTTACAGTCAGGTAGTACAGTATTCATGGACCTGTTACAGTCAGGGGGTACAGTATACATGTCCTGTCACATTCAGGGGGTACAGTATACATGGTCCTGTTACAGTCAGGGGGTACAGTATACACGGTCCTGTTACATTCAGGGGTACAGTATACACAGTCCTGTTACATTCAGGGGTACAGTATACACGGTCCTGTTACAGTCAGGGGGTACAGTATACATGGTCCTGTTACAGTCAGGGGGTACAATATACATGGTCCTGTTAGATTCAGGGGGTACAGTATACATGGTCCTGTTACAGTCAGGGGGTACAGTATACATGGTCCTGTTACATTCAGGGGTACAGTATACACAGTCCTGTTACATTCAGGGGTACAGTATACACGGTCCTGTTACAGTCAGGGGGTACAGTATACATGGTCCTGTTACAGTCAGGGGGTACAATATACATGGTCCTGTTAGATTCAGGGGGTACAGTATACATGGTCCTGTTACAGTCAGGGGGTACAGTATACATGGTCCTGTTACAGTCAGGGGGTACAGTATACATGGTCCTGTTACAGTCAGGGGGTACAGTATACATGGTCCTGTTACAGTCAGGGGGTAAACTATACATGGTCCTGTTACATTCAGGGGGTACACTATACATGGTCCTGTTACAGTCAGGGGGTACAGTATACATGGTCCTGTTACAGTCAGGGGGTAAACTATACATGGTCCTGTTACATTCAGGGGGTACACTATACATGGTCCTGTTACAGTCAGGGGGTACACTATACATGGTCCTGTTATATTTAGAGGGTACAATATACATACTGGACTCTCCCATATAGTCTGCAGTGTGGTAATACTCTGCAGAGCCTGTGATGACCAAGTATCAGCCCCCACATACAGTATAGCCTCCCGGCTGTCCCCGCATAGTGTACAGTCTACACTGGGGGGGGGGGGGGGGGGGGGGGCATTTTCCTTCTCTGCCTAGGGCACCAAAACTCCTTGTCCCGGCCCTGGCCCTGCTCCTTTTACACGGAGCGACGGCAGTATATTGCTGCTATCTACATCGTTGCTTTTTCAACATGTAGAAAGACAACAATCAGATGACATTGTGCATGTCGGCTGATCGTTGTCTTCTATTACACGTGACGATTAGGCTCTCTGCTGCTGAATACATGGGCTGCACTAAAAAGAAAAGCTTTCGCATTGTGTTAAGCAGTTGGAGAAATGTGTATGTCTCTGTAAACATAGGAGAAGTGGTATACTTTGCGTGTTGAAGGTTAAAGAAAGGAAGGTATTGATAATAAGATTCCGCAGCACTTTACATACACTCACCGGCCACTTTATTAGGTACACCTGTCCAACTGCATGTTACCACTTAATTTCTAATCAGCATGGCATGGCGGCAACTCAGTGCATTTAGGCATGTAGACATGGTCAAGACAATCTCCTGCAGTTCAAACCGAGCATCAGTATGGGGAAGAAAGGTGATTTGAGTGCCTTTGAACGTGGCATGGTTGTTGGTGCCAGAAGGGCTGGTCTGAGTATTTCAGAAACTGCTGATCTACTGGGATTTTCACGCACAACCATCCCTAGGGTTTACAGAGAATGGTCCGAAAAAGAAAAAACATCCAGTGAGCGGCAGTTCTGTGGGCGAAAATGCCTTGTTGATGCCAGAGGTCAGAGGAGAATGGGCAGACTGGTTCGAGCTGATAGAAAGGCAACAGTGACTCAAATAGCCAACCGTTACAACCAAGGTAGGCAGAAGAGCGTCTCTGAACACACAGTACGTCCAACTTTGAGGCAGATGGGCTACAGCAGCAGAAGACCACACCGGGTGCCACTCCTTTCAGCTAAGAACAGGAAACTGAGGCTACAATTTGCACAAGCTCATCGAAATTGGACAGTAGAAGATTGGAAAAACGTTGCCTGGTCTGATGAGTCTTGATTTCTGCCTGAACATGACAATGAGTTCACTGTACTCCAATGGCCTCCACAGTCACCAGATCTCAATCCAATAGAGCATCTTTGGGATGTGGTGGAACGGGAGATTCGCATCATGGATGTGCAGCCGACAAATCTGCGGCAACTGTGTGATGCCATCATGTCAATATGGACCAAAATCTCTGAGGAAGCTTCCAGCACCTTGTTGTATCTATGCCACGAAGAAGAGGCAGTTCTGAAGGCAAAAGGGGGTCCAACCCGTTACTAGCATGGTGTACCTAATAAAGTGGCCGGTGAGTGTAGTTTGCCAATTATTGCTCCCTGTCCCCATTAGGGCTCAAAAATCTAAATTCACCTATCTGTTTTTGGGTGTGGGAGGAACCCCACACAAACACGGAGAGAACATACAAACTCTTTGCAGATGCCCTTGGTGGGATTTGAACCCAGGACCCCAGCGCTGCAAGGCTACAGTGCTAACCACAGTGCTGCCCATTGCTTTTCAACACCTGGGAAAGCTGTGTGGGGAGAGTTTGTCACAGCAGAGCAAGTGTTCCAGCAACATTTCTCTTTAGATGGAGGCTAGTCAGGTAAATGCTGGTCTGATGTTATATGATGACACTTATAGAAGTGATTACATCTAAGGCTCCGCGCACGGAGCAAAACTGGCGGAATTCCGCAGCGGAATCCCGCCAGCCTCCCTGTCGTAATGACAGTCTATGGGAGGCATGCTAGACTCTCCTATGATGTTAGAGGAAATTGTCAAGGCTATCAAGGCTATGCCCACTGGAAAGATGCCTGGGCTGGTAGGGGACTGGTACAAAGCTAATGCAGATTCCTTACCTCCACATCTCTTGAACATGTAAATGGAGTCCTTGGAAGTCAGCCGTCTTCCTGACTCCCTCCGGGAGGCTCTGATAGTTCTACTAAAACCTGGCAAGGATCCTCTCTCTTGAATCCTATAGGCCCATTTCCCTACTAAATTTTGATGCCAATATACTCGCCAAAATTCTGGCGATGAGGCTCAACACAGTTATCCAATCTGTGATACATCCTGATTAGAGATGAGCGAACCGGCCGAGGTTCGTGTGAACCTGAACTCTCAGCTTCTGATTCCCGCTGTCTACCCGCTCTGTGGAGAGGGTGGATACAACCTTGAGGACCGCCTGGAAAACTGGGATACAGCCATAGCCATAGGCTGTATCTTAGTTTTCTAGGCAGTCCTCAGGCTGTATCCACCCTCTCCATGGCAGACAGCGGGAATCAGAAGCCGAGAGTTCAGGTTCATACGAACCCGAACCTTGGCTGGTTCGCTCATCCCTAATCCTGACCAAACTGGGGTTTTGCCTGGACGGGCTACAGATATTAATCTGTCTAGACTCCACCTGAATGTGGCAGCCAGGAGAGACGCTGATGGTCCAGGTTATGTGCTTAGCTTGGACATCCACAAAGCATTTGACTCCGTTGGCTGGCAATACCCCTGTTTAGCAGACTTAAGTTTGGTCCCTGCTTTCTCGCCTGGGTAAAACTTCTATATGCTGATCCATCGTTAAGTTTTTCTTAATTTGGATATTTCAGACTTGTTTCCACTGGGCAGGAGTATTAGGCAGGGATGCCCATTACTTTTTGCAATTGCCATTGTGCCTCTTGCTGCGGCCATCCGTGCTCCAACCTCTGTTCAGGGTATTCAACGTGGGTCCATAGTGGAGAAAGTATCCTTATATACGGATGAAACCCCAATATACTTGGCAGATATAGGCCCCTCATTGGTATCGCTGATGGGGCTTATTGACTCCTTTGGCGACCTGTCTGGGCTGACAGTCAACTGGTCCAAATTGGTTCTAATGCCCTTGTCTAACTCCGTACCCCTCCCTACAGTACTCCCTGGGCAACTAAGGTCTAGAGCCTCGGTTGCTATCTGCGGAACAACGCCTTCAGGAATGGTTTCAACTTCCACTCTCCCTGTTAGGCAGAATCAATATCTTTAAAATGATCTCTTTTATGCTTCCCCTGTGCCACCCCAAAGTTTTTTCACTAAACTGGATAAGCTTCTGAGTTCCTTTTACTCGCAGGGGAGGTCTCCTAGGATTGGTCTTGTTTCACTGCAAGCGCCTAAGCATCATGGGGGTCTGGATGCTCCAAATATGTACCAGTATTTTTTGGCCTCTCAATTAGTGTTTGTTAGTTAGTGGCTTGACCTAGATCTCCGCAATGTTGCAGTAGCCCTTGCGGGAGCTGTAGGGGTTCCTATGAAGGCTTGGCGAATGCATTATATAGATATAGTGATCCTTCACCCTTACGGACTATTCTTAAGGTCTGGTCTGTGGTCCACAAGAATGTACCCTCCTCCCTCCCCTCTCCTAGAATGCCACTTTGGCTCAACCCTCATCTACCGAACCTTTTGGATCTTCCAGGGGCAGTTAAGCATGGCGTTAGATATCTCTCTAATTTGTTTTCACCTGAGCACGAATTTCTCTCTTTTGAAAACATTAGTGAACTATTATATAATGTCCAGCGCACTGCCTTCTTTCACTATTTACAACTACGGCACGCGTTTAAGATCCAGTTTGGTAGTCTTAATGTCCCACAGGACTTTTCTCCCGCTAAAAAACTCCTGGGCACCACAGACTTTCCCAAACTATTGAAATAGAGTTACTTACTGTTGCACTCAAAGGAAGGCTTTCCGTTTCAAAGAGCTTATGCTAAATGGGTAATAGACATCCCCTCGCTCTCGGAGAAGCATTGGAAAGAATTTGAGCGTTCATATTATCCTACTGTTGTGAGTGTCAGGGATCACCTGATCCAATGTAGACTCCTGCAGAGAACTTTTTATACTCCTGAGCGACTCCGGAGGATGGGAGTTTCCTCTTCTGATTCATGCTTTCGCTGTCAGGTAGCCACTGGGACATTCTAACATACAGTGTGGCATTGCCCCAGCATACAGCTCTTCTGGCCATCAGTTTAGCTGTTTTAGCTTATCACTTTGACTTCCCGTTTTTTTTTTTGCACCCCCTTGGTCTGCTTGTTGGGTATTATTAACGAAGTAACACATATAGCATATTACCGTCAGTTTATCAGATTTCTTTTATTTTGTGCTAAGAAAATAGTAGCCATAAAATGGAAAAGCATTGAAACACCAGCATTAAATAGATGGATACAATTGGTCAACAAATATGTACTGGTGGTTTTACACGGAACGATGTATCGTTCTAATTTGCACGATAACTGTCGAATTCGAACGATAATCGTACATGTAAACGCAGCGAACGATCAAGCGACGAGCGAGAAATCGTTCATTTTGATCTTTCACCAAGTTCTCAAATCGTCGTTGATCGTTCGCAAAAAATTCGCAGATCGTTCCATGTAAACAGTCTTTCAACGATTTCACCTACGTATGAGATAGGCTTAACCCCTTCGGGACCAGGCTAATTTTCGTTTTTGCATTTTCGTTTTTTCCTCCTTGTGTTAAAAAGGCCATAGCACTTGCATTTTTCACCTAGAGACCCACATAAGCCCTTATTTTTTGCGTCACTAATTGTACTTTGCAATGACAGGCTGAATTTTTGCATAAAGTACACTGTGAAACCAGAAAAAAATTCAAAGTGTGGTGAAATTGAAAAAAAAAACGCATTTCTTTTATTTGGGGGGACTGTGTTTTTACGCCATTCGCCCTGGGGTAAAACTGACTTGTTATATATGTTCCTCAAGTCGTTACGATTAAAACGATATATAACATGTATAACTTGTATTGTATCTGATGGCCTGTAAAAAATTCAAACCATTTTTTACAAATATACGTCCCTTAAAATCGCTCTATTCCCAGGCTTATAGCGCTTTTATCCTTTGGTCTATGGGGCTGTGTGAGGTGTCATTTTTTGCGCCATGATGTGATCTTTCTATCGGTACCTTGATTGCGCATATACGACTTTTTGATCGCTTTTTATTACATTTTTTCTGGATTTGATGCGACCAAAAATGCGCAATTTTGCACTTTGGGATTTTTTTGCGTTGACGCAGTTTACCGTGCGAGATCAGGAATGTGATTAATTAATAGTTCGGGCGATTACGCACGCGGCGATAGCAAACATGTTTATTTATTTATTTACTTTTATTTATAACCTGGAAAAAGGGGGGTGATTCTGACTTTTATTAGGGGAGGGGGCTTTTTACTAATAACAATACTTTTTTTTTTACTTTTACACATATACTAGAAGCCCCCCTGGGGGACTTCTAGTATAAGTGCTTTGATCTCTCATAGAGATCTCTGCAGCATAGATATGCTGCAGAGATCCATGAGATAGGCACTCGTTTGCTTTCGGCTGCTGCAGCCGGAAGTAAACGAGTGCCGAGCCGGGGACGGCGCCATCTTGGAGCGGTCCCCGGCCGGCTTCAGAAACGGAGATCGCTCCTCCGGGACAACGTCCCGGAGGAGCGATCTCCGCCACTAGACACCAGGGATAAGCTGAATCCGGTAATCGGATGCAGCTGTCATGTTTGACAGCTGCATCTGATTACTGTATTAGCGGGCACGGCGATCGGACCGTGCCCGCTAATACCTACGGTCCCGGGCTACAAGCGCGGCCCCGCTCTGAACGCCCGCACCCGAGCGAGGACGTACCGTTACTTCCTCGTGCGGGAAGGGGTTAAGCGATCGCAAAACGATCACATAACGATTTTTCTGTACGATGTATCGTTCCGTGTAAACGCTGATCGTTATAAAAAAAAAGATCGTTGCTTCAAAATAGTTATTCGTGCGATTGGGCGAATTATCGCTCCATACCTCTGTACCAAATTCTTTACGATAACCTGCAGAAAATGTTAAAAATAGTCATTCACTGGCTGATGCTATACGTGACCACAGATTAGTACTCCTCCCCTTGTTTCCACAAAAGGGTTGGGGGAGGCCGGGCACCAGTGTAATTGTGTGAGTGTTTGGGTGTCTGGTTTTGTCTTGTGTATGTCCAAGCCTTCTTTGAGGTCAGGCCCATATGATGCAATGGGGTGTATTGGAATTCTCATATGACTGCACCTCTGGATATCAGTTCCTGTTCCTGCCTATTCCTGACTTTATGTTGTGTTCCTGTTACTTATTGTGCAGTATTCATTATTGTACACAAGGAGGCTTCATTTTGTATTGGCTCTCAACTGGTTATTTGAAAATGTTAAAGGGGTATTCCAGCCAAAAACTAATTAAAGTATTGTATTTCCCCACAGAGGTTATACAAATGACTAGTGATGAGCGAAAAGTGAAATATTCGATTATTCGTTCGAATATCTACCAAATATTCGACTATTCAATCGAATATTCAATATCATTACAGTCTATGGGAACAAGTATTCGATTACTGAAAAACATCTATTTGACCACTTGGAGGAAGAAACCGGAAGCTGGGGTATTTGAATGCTTATTGAATATTTATCGAATATTCAGCGAACTATTCGATAGATCGAATACCTTATTATTTGATGGAATATCTATTTGATCGAACAGTATTCGCTCATCACTACAAATCACCAATATACATTAATCACGGGTTCTACACACTTAGGGGGACATTTACGAAGCATACGCCTGGGGCGTAAGCCAGGAGAAGGCGCAAAATCGCCCCTTCTCCCTGGCGTATGCCTGGCAAACGCCCTATAGGCTGGCTGATGGAGTTTGGGGGGGGGGGGGGCGTGACGAGGCGGGGAGGAGGCGTGGCCTCCTCCCACACCCCATCTATCAAGTTATATGCCTGCCCACAGGCGTAGATCATGACGCAAATCTACACCTGTTGGAAGCAGGTGTAGATTTAGTACGCCGGGCGCAGGCTGGCCGGATTCACTAAGAGGCGTGCACCTCTTAGTGAATCCTGCCGAGGGAAAGGGCACGGGGCCCAGGGCCGGATTAAAGGGAGGGCACAAGGGGCATGTGCCCAGGGGCCTCCACCACTAGGGGGCCCCCACCAGCCCAAACCCAGAAGTGGTGTCTGGGAGCCAGTCCCATGCGCAAAAAGCATGTGGAAACCCTACCTGGACACAGCACTGGCCACACTGCATGCTGTCCAGGGAGGGAGGGAGGTGTAGGGTTAATCCTGTGTAAGCATCTCCCTCCCTGCAGGCTCAGACTCCCCCCTGATGGGTCTTTGAATGGATTCTTCCTGTGAAGCTTCTGGGTGCCTGTCTCATGCAGAGGTCCTCACTCCCCTTTGCCCCTCCCCTTCACTGAGGAGAGGACTGCATGGGACCTTAGCAAGGAAACCTGATCTCTCCAGCAGGGATGTGACATCATAGAGCATGCTGGAGCATCTGTCACAGTGGCTGACAGGCTGAAGGAACAGAGAAGAGCCAGAAGAGAGAAGACCTGTCATCTGCCTAGATCAGGTGAGTATGAGGTTTTGTTTTGTATTGGCACAACAGAGCAGGGGTATATACTATAGAGGCATATATCAGAGCAGGAATATATACTATAGGGGCATATATCAGAGCAGGGGTATATACTATAGGGGCATATATCAGAGCAGGGGTATATACTATAGGGGCCGATATCAGAGCAGGGGGCATATACTATGGGGGCATATATTAGAGCCGAGGGCATATACTATGGGGGCATATATCAGAGCAGGGGTATATACTATAGGGGCATATATCAGAGCAGAGATATACATATATATATATATATATATATATATATATATAGCCTGTGTGAAGCATATGACATGTAGCCTGTGTGCAGTGTATGATATATAGCCTGTGTGCAGCCTATGATACATAGCCAGTGTGCAGTGTATGGATACATAGCCTGTGTGCAGTGTATGGTATATAGCCTGTGTGCAGCCTATGATATATAGCCTGTGTGTAGTGTATGGTATATAGCCTGTGTGCAGCCTATAATATATAGCCTGTGTGCAGTGTATGGTATATAGCCTGTGTGCAGCCTATGATATATAGCCTGTGTGCAGTGTATGGTATATAGCCTGTGTGCAGTATATGACATGTAACCTGTGTGCAGTGTATGGTATATAGCCTGTGTGCAGTGTATGGTATATAGCCTGTGTGCAGTGTATGATATATAGCATGTGTGCAGTGTATGATATATAGCCTGTGTGCAGTGTATGATATATAGCCTGTGTGCATATGGTGTATATATAGCCTGTGTGCAGCATAAGGTGTATATATAGCCTGTGTGCAGCATATGATATATAGCCTGTGTGCAGCATATGACATGTAGCCTGTGTGCAGATATATATGCCATGATCCTTAGGGTATATTCACATGTACCATATCCACTATAGATTATACACAGCCTTTAAGTACTTTCTGCTCTTTACTGCTTCAGGTAGTTTATATGGTTGGGAACTGAAGATGAGACTTGCAAGTCCAGGTTCTGCCTGCGATTCACAACTGCATATGCTGCTGTGGTGGCTGACACAGTGGGCAAGAGAGCACAGAAAGTACTGAAGTGCTCTGTTCTCGCATTGAATTAAGTGGGAACACACCGCGATGCTCACCCCTCCCCATACTGTCTCTAGGGCCTGGCATCTTCCTCTGGACTGCAGCCTCTAGGGACCATCATATGCAGAACAGAGGAGGATGCTGAGCCATACAGCCAGGAGTGAGGAGGGGTAGGTGCTAAGTCCCCTACAGTAATCAGCCACCTGTATAGATTGTTGTATGGTTTATTTGTGGGGGAAGAAAGTGGGGGGGGCCCAACAAAATTGTTGCCCAGGGCCTCCACCAACCTTAATCCGGCCCTGACGGGGCCTAATATAAGACCGGCAAACTGGTGACATCCCTTCCTCCATCTGCTCACGCCAGACCCCTTATGTGTGCACACCACAGCAGCTGCCGTATAGCCGGTACCTCAGTGAGTTACAGCGTCTCGGGGTCAGAAGAAAGAGACCACTGGGATGATGACAGCTACAGGACAGAGGAGGACCACCACCGGGAGTCATGGAACTGCAGAGACTGGGTGCCTGGGAGTGAGGGAGAGACGGGTTACATCAGACCTTCAACTATGGCCGGGCAGTGTGTGTGTGTGTGTGTGGGGGGGGGGGACAGACCACTGGGATGGTCACAGGTACAGGATGGACCACAGGCCCCAGCAGACCATCGAGGGAGGAGTCTTGCGGCTGGGCAGTGTGGGAGGAGGGGGGGGTGACAGACCGCCGGGATGGTCACAGGTACAGGATGGACCACAGGCTCCAGCAGACCATCGAGGGAGGAGTTCTGCGGACAGGCAGTGTATGAGGAGGGGGGGGGGGGGGGTGAGAGACCGGCGAGATGACAGATACAGGAAGGAGTCCCCCCCCCACAGACACACACACACACACACCACCACGGCTCTAAAGCACCCTAACTGTATACAACCTCTATATGATTAGTGTGCCATATACCGTATAGTATACAGTGCATAGCACACTAATCTTATACAGAACAGAGGTCTTATATACTAGAGATTCATCTACACTGACACTACAGGTTGTATACAATACATAGTATTTTGTGTGTAACAGAGTGTGCTATGTACTGTATACAACCTGTAGTGTCAGTATAGATGAATCTCCAGTATATGAGACTTCTGTTCTGTATACGATATATCATACAGGGAAGGAAATCTAGCTAGGGGAAAGAGAGTGGGTGGAGACTGAGGTGTGAGGGAGGAAGACAGTGTAGTGAGGCATGCTGGGAGTTGTAGGTACTTGTAGCTCACTTAGGCCCCGTTCCCACTGAGCAAAAGTAGCGGAATTCCGTGAAGGAATTGTCCGCCGCAGAATGCCGTTAGCCTCCTGCTCATAATTGGAGTCTATGGGAGGCGCGCGCTGCTGCTTTGTACGCGCTGAAGAATGAACATGTTCATTCTTCAGCGCATACAGAGCAGGAGCGTGCGCCTCCCATAGACTCCCATTATGAGCAGGAGGCTAACGGCATTCCGCGGCGGACAATTCCAACAGGAAGTAGAAACTGCATGGAGGGCCTGAGTTTGACACGTCTGAGCTAGAAGATATCAGGGTGCAGGGGGCACTGGCAGCAGCCAGACCAGGTATAAACTGGACAGAAGGGAAGCTACTACTGATTTCTCAGTGTGTGAATAGTTTTTATTTTTCAGGGGGATTGGTGGAATTCTTCTTTAAAGGAGAAGTCCGTCGAAAATTATTTTTTTTATATGTTATTACTTATGGAAAGTTATACAATTTTCTAATGTACATTAATTATGGGAAATGCTCATATACTGCTATTTCCCTTAATTTAGTGTATCAGGAAGTGTTAGAATTATCTCTGAAGCAGTGACGTCACGACCAACGGTGTAATTCCTATGGAGTGTCCAGCAGGGGGCGCTCTATATATAGAAGTCAATGAGTACCATTGACTTCTATATATAGTGCGCCCCTGCTGGACACTCCATAGGAATTACAGTGTATGTAATGTAATGTAATGCACTGTACTGTTGTGACTTTATGAATACATTTATGGAATACTTTGGGGAGCAAGTGTCCTTGCTCCCCAAAGTATCCCATAAATGTATTCAATGAATACATTTGCAGGGCACCGAGCAGGGAGGGAGAGAGGTGCCATCTACCTCCCCCCCCCTTGCTCGGTGCTGGGAACATATACAAAGCACTACTCCCCCATTATCTACAGATAATGGGGGAGTAGTACCTTTTGCTATCCCTATCACCGCCCCCGCCACCACCGCTCACACAGGGGCTGCTATTCATCGCGCCGCTGATTCCCCGCCGCCCGCGCCGCTCCTAACTACCCGCCTGCTCGCTCGCCCGCCCCGTTCCTGGCCGCCGCTCTCTGCTCATGCCGGCCGCGTCAGCCCACCCCCACCCCGGCCGGGAGCACGGCGCTTCCTGGTGTCCCCGGCCGGGGTGGGGGCGGGCTGACGCGGCCGGCATGAGCAGAGAGCGGCGCGCAGGAACGGAGCGGGCGGGTAGTAAGGAGCGGCGCGGGCGGCGGGGAATCAGCGGCGCGATTGTAAGTTTGATGCCGGGAGGAGGAGGAGGAGGGGGAGCGGCGGGGGGCATGAATAGCAGCCCCTGTGTGAGCGGCGGCGGCACGGGCGGCGATAGATAGCACAGGTACTACTCCCCCATTATCTGCAGATAATGGGGGAGTAGTGCTTTGTATATGTTCCCAGCACCGAGCAGGGAGGGGGGAGGTAGATGGCACCTCTCTCCCTCCCTGCTCGGTGCCCTGCATATGTATTCATTGAATACATTTATGGGATACTTTGGGGAGCAAGGACACTTGCTCCCCAAAGTATTCCATAAATGTATTCATAAAGTCACAACAGTACAGTGCATTACATTACATTACATTACATACACTGTAATTCCTATGGAGTGTCCAGCAGGGGCGCACTATATATAGAAGTCAATGGTACTCATTGACTTCTATATATAGAGCGCCCCCTGCTGGACACTCCATAGGAATTACACCGTTGGTCGTGATGTCACTGCTTCAGAGATAATTCTAACACTTCCTGATACACTAAATTAAGGGAAATAGCAGTATATGAGCATTTCCCATAATTAATGTACATTAGAAAATTGTATAACTTTCCATAAGTAATAACATATAAAAAAATAATTTTCGCCGGACTTCTCCTTTAACCCTTTAAGGACAGAGCCAATTTCGATTTTTGCGTTTTAGTTTTTTCCTCCTTGTGCTTAAAAGGCCATAGCACTTGCATTTTTCCACCTAGGAACCCACATGAGCCCTTATTTTTTGCGTCACTAATTGTACTTTGCAATGACAGGCTGAATTTTTGCATAAAGTACTCTGCGAAACCAGAAAAAAATTCAAAGTGTGGTGAGATTGAAAAAAACAACATTTTGTTTATTTGGGGGAAATGTGTTTTTACGCCATTCGCCCTGGGGTAAAACTGACTTGTTATGCATGTTCCTCAAGTCGTTACGATTAAAACGATATATAACATGTATAACTTATATTGTATCGGATGGCCTGTAAAAAATTTAAACCATTGTCAACAAATATACGTCACTTAAAATCGCTCCATTCCCAGGGTTATAGCGCTTTTATCCTTTGGTCTATGGGGCTGTGCGAGGTGTCATTTTTTGTGCCATGATGTGATCTTTCTATCGGTACCTTGATTGCGCATATACGACTTTTTGATCGCTTTTTATTACAATTTTTCTGGATTTGATGCAACCAAAAATTGGGATTTTTTTGCGCTGACGCCGTTTACCGTGCGAGATCAGGAATGTGATTAATTAATAGTTCGGGCGATTACGCACGCGGCGATAGCAAACATGTTTGTTTATTTATTTACTTTTATTTATAACCTGGGAAAAGGGGGGTGATTCAGACTTTTATTAGGGGAGGGGGCTTTTTACTATTAACAACACTTTTTTTTTTTTACTTTAACACTTATACTAGAAGCCCCCCTGGGGGACTTCTAGTATAAGTGATCTGATCTCTCATAGAGATCTCTGCAGCATAGATATGCTGCAGAGATCCATGAGATAGGCACTCGTTTGCTTTCGGCTGCTGCAGCCGGAAGTAAACGAGTGCCGAGCCGGGGACGGCGCCATCTTGGAGCGGTCCCCGGCCGTCTTCAGTTACGGAGATCGCTCCTCCGGGATAACATCCCGGAGGAGCGATCTCCTCCACTAGACACCAGGGAACGGCTGAATCCGGTAATCGAATGCAGCTGTCATGTTTGACAGCTGCATCTGATTACTGTATTAGCGGGCACGGCAATCGGACCGTGCCCGCTAATACCTACGGTCCCGGGCTACACGTGGCACCCGGGACCGCCGCGGTTTAGAGCGGGGTACGCCCGATGTCGTTAAGGGGTTAAATAAAGTCTTTAAAAAAAGAGTGTAGAGTATGGGATATACTTGCAGTATAAGACTTCCCCTTCTCCAATGGACATCAAATAAAAATTTATAAAAAACATCAGACAGCAGCGAGATCTGAGAGGCAGAGAAGGAGGTACTGTAATACCGGTAGGATACAAGGGCGGGCTAGACGGGTGATAGAGTTGTGTTTTTCTTAGCACAGCGCCACTCTACCGTAACTTTTTTTTTTTCATACCCCGGACACCTGCCGCTTGTTCTGCCCTTCATACGGTCACCGCATACAGCGGGGATGCAGCGGTTTTTTAGCTCCCCCCCACCGTATGCAGTGACCATAGATTCTCCAATCCAGTTCCAAAGTTATAGAGCACCTGCCCTATAAGATGTCAATCGGAGTATAAGGCAACCCCTGACCTTCGAGAAAGATTTCCTGGCTTTAAAAGTAGTCTTAAACACAGATAAATACAGTATGTCAGAAGGCTAAATAAGTTTCAGCAGGAAAGTGATTTAAATGGAAAACTGAACACAAGAAATGGTGGTTGGAACAAACATCCAGCAGATGTGGTTGGTAAATCTACAGTAAGTGAATGTAAACCTGCCCGGGATATATATTATTAAAAAAAAAAAAAAAAATTTATATATGTAATATTATTATTATTAGAATATAAGGATGGACTAGATAGACATTGTCTGTTTCTTTAGTAATTGTTAAAAGACAAAGCTTTTGTATATAAATAGAATTGAAAAAGAATGTTCTCAGACAGTAGTTAATCCCTTCTACTGGATAACAATATAAGATGACAGAATGTGAGCTTTTAAGGCTGCAGAACTGATCTATTTCTGATCTACTTTTGAGGCTGCAGAACTGATCTACAGAACTTCTCTTAGTTACCTCTATTGTTGTGTCCTTTTGTATGTAAATATGTGATTCTGCAGTTATAAATTATCAAAAGTTTCATTGGCAGCCGAGGAATACAAACACTGTAGATATAGTACAAGGTACTCACCCTCTGAGATGATGGATGTTACTGCCAGCAGAATAGTCGCAGTCTCTATTATACGTCCCGTCATAGTGACTGTGTATAAGAATCAGTCTGCAGTCCAGAGTCAGAGCAGAATTTCCAGATTGCTGTGACATGAATCATCTCCAATGAATTCCCCCAGCATTGTGGTTAGTAGCCATGGTTGGTATGAAGCAAACGAGACAACAATAAAACAGTTCCAGCGATTATTGCGACATTATCGTGATTGTCGAGAAGAGAAGAAAAAACAATCCTCACAAAGAACTGCAACTGAGAACTACAGGGGAAGGAGGAGAAAGTATACACCAGCAGGGTGGGGCAGGGGGAGGGGACACAGTATATAGACTGACTGCCTCAGCTAGCTACATGTGTAGGGTCTGCAGAGACTGGATTGCTGTTTTTTTCTTTTCTCACCCTGGGTGTGTCTGGCCATGGACACGCAAACAGACTAAGGGTACAAACACACACACCGTATACACAGCGTATTTACTGCTGCGATACGCAGCAGATTAGATCTAAATAACTGAACACAGCATCAAGTCTTCACCATCAAATCTGCTGCGTATCTGCTGCATATACGGTGTGTGTGTTTGTACCCTTTTACTTTCAGTGGTGTAATGGTGGTGTAATGTCTCCTGTATACAGTTCTGCCATGATTTGGAAAAATTGCTGCTTTTTTACCTCGATTTTGCACAAATCAAGGCACATTATCTGTCCTGTACTATAAACACCACGCTAGTGCTGCCAAAGTTACAGTGGGCTGGGGGCAGGGCTGTATTAACAGCTGCTGCTGCCCTAGGCACTTTGCATGCTGAGGCACTTCCATACACGGAGCCCCCACAGAACTATGTATTCTTATATGCCACCTAGGGCCCAACTACAACAGCTGCAGGCACTGCAACTCCCAGCATTTACTGACAGTCTGCAGCCCTCAGGATATGCTGGGAGTTGTAGTGCCTGCAGCTCTTGTAGTTGGGTCCTAGTTTAAAAGTTTGCACTAGTGTACTGTAGTGACAGTACACTACCACAAACAATACACTGACCCATTTAGACACCAATGGTACCCAGGCTCTGCACACTATAAAAGTGATTACAGTGCAGTTACTAATGACTCACAGGTGACGTCTTCTCCAATTGGCGTCGCTCACTTTTTGCTTTCTTCATCTGGCGAGCCATCATGAAGGCCCCGAAGCTGCACAACAGCGTGTCCCCCCCTCCGGCTGCGGACTAGTCACCTGTGGTCCGGTACCTAGGGCGGCGGGGGTTAAATTTTTTAAATTAAATTAATTAACTTGTTTTTTATATATAAAAAAAAAAAATATATATATATATTATATATATATATATATATATATATATTTTGATCCCTGCAGCTGCCCTAGGCACCAGACCACGGGTACCTAGTGGCAAATACTGCCCTGCTCGTATCCTTTATCGCCCAGAAGTGTACGGGGCTTTTCTCAGCATTTCTCTTTAGATGGAGGCTAGTCAGATAAATGCAGGTCTGGTGTTATATGATGACACTTATGGAAGTGATTACATCTTAGGATATAACTGATATGTTTCTGTTTGTCTTTACAGCTACATTTTGGAGATTTACCCTGAGCTTCTATGAAAAGTAACAATATATGATATAGTAGGGTTTCTCAATCTGCAGTATACATACCACGTGGGGTATAGGGCACAGGTTGAAGGGGTATGTGGAAGGTGTGTAAAAGCTTTTTGGCCGGGATGCATAACTATATGATTCATGGGCATATATAAACTATATGGGGCACAAAGGGGGTATATATACACTATAAGAGGTAGCAAAGCAGGCTATGTATACCATATGGGGGCACAGAGAGGATCTATTATATGGGGCACAGAGTGGGCACTATTACTCCATTGGGCAATACAGATGGGGACTTTGTATAGAGGGGAGGATGGTGTTGGAGGTGTCTGGCAGATTCTGTGGAGAACAGATGCAGTTGGAAGACGTCTTCATGGTGGCCGGGCCATGACCTGTAATATTGCAGATTGCAGGAGTAGAAACCTGTTACCCATACCTTTCCCTTCCCTCCGTACTCACCCAAATAAAGACACCACACACTGCCACCTCACAGCAGCCTCTTTATTAAATAAAACATACAAGTTATAAAATCATTCCCAAAAATAAGTTTATGTAAACATGTCACATGTAAACTATAAAAAGTAACCCATACTCAGGGGAGGTCACAGATGTAGTCCCTAGTCGTACCATGCCAACTGACCAATATGTCATGTATTGGAACACCGCTTAAGTGGTAACCACCAAACAGTGGCCCAACTGGTTGCCAGATACCAAAATGAGTTGCCAAAACCACCTCAGTTGGTAACATCCATGATCCTTCCCTCCACAAGCTGCCGTGACAAAGCAACACACGACATCTATAGCCTGCCACCCACAGGCCGGAACTTATAATCAGGGTGAGCGGGCGATCTGTCTCTAGTCAAGGCGCTTCAAAGAGTGAGGTAAGCCCTCCCCTTCCCCAAATATACCTCCCTGCTCTAACCCCAGCCCCAAGCCTAATGCTCCCTTCCCATAGGCTCCTGGCTCTCTAACACCACCCCAGCTCTGCTACATACTGTTCCTGACCTGCCGTTAACCCCCTTGGCCTCTAGCTCACCCCTGCCACATTAATCCCTCTACTGCCAACCCTGTCATGTATGGGCTGGCACTTAAGCTATACCCGTTCTCGCCCTCCCTGATGGGGAAGAAATGAAAGTGAATGACTCCAATCAGAGAAGACGTCACCTGTGAGTCCCTCGATGTAACTGCAGTGTAATCACTTATATGGGGGAGGAGAGTTGGGGTATGATTAGGTTATGGGGGCCCAGGTGCATTCTTTGTACATTTATTTGGGAACCGGGTTATGAAATTTTGGGTTTGTATATTCCATTTAATCAGTGGTCTGGGTTATGAATGTATTTAAGGGATCAGCAGACCATTTCAAAACATGTTTAGACTATGTTCACACTGCGTACGAATCCGTACGCAGTTCTTACGCAGCCGTACATGTGCGGCTGAAACTATGGGCGTGCGAAAAATTGACAAGCGGCCGGATGCGTACGCACTGCGAATATACGCCCGTAGTACAGTTATGCTTCCCTAGCTTGTTTCGAAGCGATCTGAAACAGGTCATTTACTTGGAAATCTTCGCCCAGCACAGAACCTTTGGGATCGAAAAATCAAGTTCAATTTGACTGAAATAAGTACTTCGTACAGGACCGCATGTAAATCCACGGCCGTGAGTTCGAACATTTCCGTCCTCAAACAATGGTCTTGTTAATTTTTCCCGGCGGCGTATACAATGCGATCGTAAGTTCATACGTAGTGTGCATTGTGCGGGCATATAGCGTATACTTTCAAGCACACGCATCAACCTCAAAACTACGTGCGTATATTCGCGGTTCGCACTACGCGTGGAAATATACGTAGTGTGAACATAGCCCCAAAGGGGAACTCCGGATAGTAAAAGCTTGTTTTCTATTAAAAGTACATTAAAAGTTATGCTTCAGGAAGATACAGGTGCCGGCACTGTCTGAATACTGCTCAATCAGTAGCTGTGCACTGGAGTCGGATAAAGGGCTAATAAACTGCACTGGTAAGTAGCCGCGGTGCTCGAACAGAGACAAGGGCAGTACGGTGTATAAAATGTAAAATAAGTCCAAGCACTCACCGGATGAAGTGATCTCTTTGTGCGTTTATTCAGACATCACAGGGAGGGAGCGGTGGCAAGGGTGCGGGAGTGTGTAGCAGACAACTGTTTCGCGCCTCAGCGCTTTGTCAAGTCTTACATCAACATTTTTTGTTTTCACTTATTTTGAATATTATTTGCATATGCATGATGTAACCCATTTAAACTACCCTCCCCCGGTAGTGATGTAAGACTTGACAAAGCGCTGAGGCGCAAAACCGTTGTCTGCTACACGCTCCCGCACCCTTGCCACCGCTCCCTCCCTGTGATGTCTGAATAAACGCACAAAGAGATCACTTCATCCGGTGAGTGCTTGGACTTATTTTCTATTTTATACACATTAAAAGTTATATAGCTGTGTCTATAAAATGTATGGCTATGTTCACACTACGTATATGTCCGGCCGCATATTTTTCGCGGCCGGACATATACGTGTGAAATATGCAAAAGAACACTGCAGAGACACCATCACATGTCTCGACGTCAGTGAACTAGCCAGACCTTCCCTCCGGGAAGGAACAACCAAGCCAAAGGCGTTCTCCAGTCAAGGAAACCACCTCAGCAAGGTATCCACCACATCAGCAAGGCATCCACAGACAGCTGTTTCGGGGTTTTTGCCCCTCATCAGTGTGGAGTAGGTTTCTGGCTAGTGTGAAACTCCGGCCAGGGATTTACGTAAGTTGCGGCCGGCTACGTATGGTCTGCGAATTTACGCCTGTAGTCTTACGCTTCACGAGCACCGTACGGAGCGATCTGACAGCGGTCTTTTACTTGGAAATCTTTGGCTAGCCCCGGACACCCCACAGAACCTTTTGGATCGGCAAATTAAAGTGCTAAAATGAAGAAATCACCACTACGTACGGGACCGCATGTTACGCTACGGGCGTAAGTTACAGCATTTCCGTCCTCAAACAATGGTCTGGTTCATTTTTTACGGCACCGCATACGATCCGGGCGTAAGTTCTTATGTAGTGTGAACTGTGCAGCCGTAGATCGTATACTTTCCATTGTACACAAACTACGTAAATTTTCGGACGCTTATTCACGGAACGCGCTACGGCCGCTTATAGCCTATTACTGTATCTGTACGGTTCTGCCACACTGGTAGCTGATAGAAATCCAGGAAGTGAAAAAAAAATTGCCTCTGTGTGAATCCACATTGTCTCCTGCTCCTTCTGCTCTCCCACCTTAGGAGATAAATATTCCAGGCTTCTGTCTCAGGCCCCATTCACACGTCCGTGTCAGTTTTTACTGTCAGGAAATCCTGATCAGGACACCTCAAATGTCATCAGGAAAGTATCAGGATTTCCTGACAGTAATCTGTTTTTACCTTCAGGAAACCATCAGGAAAAACCTTCAGGATTTCTTGATCAGAAGAAAAGAATAGGACATGATGGGAGATGTAGTTCTGCAAACTGGATGATCACAGCTTGCAGAACTACAACTCCCATCATGCCCGGCTGACATGTCATGATGGGAGTTGTACTTCTGCAGTCTGTGGCCACCCAGGTTGCAGGGCATGATGGGAGTTGTACTTCTGCAACCTGGATGGCCACAGGCTGCAGAAGTACAACTCCCATTATGACCTGTAGAAAGGGCATGATGGGAGTTGTACTTCTGCAACCTGGATGGCCTCAGTGCAGAAGTACAACTCCCATCATGACCTGTCAGCAGGACATGGTGGGAGTTTTAGTCCTGGGGGGGGGGGGGGGTTGTGAAATCACCTGTCCTGGTTCCCGGCAGTAGCATGAGGTGAGTTCCTGAAGGTCCGGATGGGGGGTGGTTTGCACGGTCCGGGGGGTGCTGCGGGGGGGTGTTTCGGCCGGCGCTGCTGGTCGGACATGGGGGGGGTGCCGGCGGCAGAAGATTGATGAGGTCCGGGGGGATGGCGGCACGGCGGGGTGATCGCATCGTGGTGCGCTAATTGCGTCGGGCAGCGGTGCTGGGCTGAGGTCCGGGGGGGGGGGGGGCTTCGGCCGGCGCTGCGGAGCGGACGTGCAGGGGTGCCGGGGGCAGAAAAATTATGAGTTCCGGGGAGGGGGGATGGCGGCACGGCAGGGAAGAACAGTGGTGAGGTCCGCCGGCGGGGTGCGCGGTGCAGTGATCAGCTGGCAGCGAGGGCAGAGGTGCTGGGCTGAGGTTCGGGGGGGCGACGGTGGCTCTCAAACAATCCGGAATCCTGGGCACTTTCCTGATGTACATCAGGAAAGTGCCCGTGATTCTGGCGCTCCCATAGACCTCTATGGGGGCGTCCGGGCCGGAATTCCGGACAAAAATAGGACATGTCCTATTTTTTTCCGGATCTATTTTCCGGAACGGACACCCTTCCGGAAAAATCCGGAAGGGTGTCCGTGACCAATTAAAGTCTATGGGTCCGGAAATCCGTCCGGATTTCCTGATAGGAAATCCGGATGGTTTTTCCGGACGTGTGAAGGGGGCCTCACATTGTGTGTGTCTGCTCTCAGTCTGCTCTTCTCAGCAGGTGTTTCAACTTTCGCTGATTGTGCAAAAGTCTACTGAGAAATTAGGTCTGTGTTCACACATGTTGGAGTGTCATTGCAGTACTGCAGTATCTGCACAAAAATGATGCAGTAACACAAATAGATAATGCTAAACAGCAGAGAGGATAAGAGCCGGCACTGCCAATCCCACCTGGACAAAAAACAAGGCACAAACAGTATGTCCCATGTAAGATAGTATCGAATACAGTCCTTTTTGTGGGAATCAACTTCAAAGATAAAAGATGCTTGATCATAATATGTGCGTGGAAAGGGGGGGAAATTTTTTAAAAAGTTCTTTGCTTTATTCCACTATCAAAGTTACAGGTAGAGAATACAGCGTGCTGTGCGGGTGGGACCACAATGAAATGATAAAGTACTGCAAATAATTCAGTAACACAATGAAACTGCAATGTGTGAACAGAGCCTAGATGTTCTGCAACAGCTTTGGGCGGGGAATGTGCAGGGTGGGGGACTGTGATGGAACAGCTGAGGGAAAGCATTGCATTCTGGAACCTGTAGTACTGAGTACATCTGCTCAACCAGGAAGTACAGATACAGAACAAACCCCCCCAAAACAAATGGATTTTTGGTAGTTTCAAAACTGGGATATATAGGTAAGTATTGTTATATGCTTCTGCAGAAATTTCATTTTTTTTTTTTTACCTCTACCCGAAGTTCCCCTTTAAAGACAGCGATCAGCTGATGAGCTCCTCCTCCTCCATGGCTGATCATTGTCTGTATTACATGGGGTGACATCTGCCTATTTGGCCAATAATCTCTCCATGTAATAAGGTCCTAATACTAAGTGACCTATGTATTTCTAGATTTCCAGGACGAACAGGACAACAACACAAGAAATGACAGATCCTCTATTTTTGTTCTGTATTCTACCTGTGACTGCGTCTGATCACTGCTGTATACTCTTCTATAGTCTGCAGGGTGTAATACTCTGCAGCACCTGTGTACGTCTGGTATCTGATATCACTGCTGTATTCTCTTCAATATTGTGGGGTGTAATACTCTGCAGCATTTGTGTACACCTGGTATCTGATATCACTGCTGTATTCTCTTCTTTAGGGTGGGTTCATACTGAGAAATTCTCGCAGATAAGGTCCGCGGAATTCCGCAGTATGTCCGCGCGCACGGCCGCGCGCCTTTCCGACGGCTCCATAGACACCATTCTATGGGCCCGCGTATTCCGCTATCCGCTGCAAGAAGTGACATGTCCTGAGTAAATCGTGTGAACGACAAATACCATATGGGAATAAAAGTAGTAGAAATAGGATAAATCCAATGTGGTTAACTACAGCTGTAAGGGGTGCAATAAATGATAAGAAACAAGCATTCAGACATTCAGACTACTAAAACAAGAAGGTAGTGGGGAAGCATTGAGCAACTATAGACAGAAGAATAGAATGTGTAAAAAGCTAATAAAAGAAGCAAAAATTGCAACAGAAAGAAGGATAGCCACAGAAAGTAAAACAAATCCCAAAATGTTCTTCACCTATATAAATAACAAAAGACTTAAAACTGAAAATGTTGGTCCCCTCAAAAATAATCTGGGTGCAATGGTGGAGGGGGAAGAGGAAAAGGCCAATCTACATTATATATACATATATATACATATACATATATACATTCTTCTCTACTGTATTCACAGAGGAGATTCCCATAACAGACTACATGACTAGGGATAATGTAAATCCTCCCATAAATCTCACCTGCCTAACACATCAAGAAGTGGGGAGATGCCTTAAAAACATTAAAATCCATAAGTCACCGGGCCCAGAAGGTATCCATCCTAGAGTTTTGCAAGAATTAAATACTGTGTTGGACAGACCGTTATTCCTAATATTTAAAGATTCTATTACGACAGGGATTGTTCCACAGGACTGGCGCATAGCTAATGTGGTACCAATATTCAAGAAGGGGTCAAGGAGTGATCCTGGAAACTACAGGCCCGTAAGTCTAACATCTATACTGGGTAAAGTAATTAAGGGATTTGTAAGAGATGCTATACTGAAAATAATATACTGAAAATAATCTTATTACGCAGTACCAGCATGGATTTATGAGGGATCGATCCTGTCAGACTAATCTTCTATGAAGAGGTAAGTTATAGACTGGACCTGGGGGAGGCTGTGGATGTTGTGTATCTGGACTTTTCAAAGGCATTTGATACTGTGCCGCATGAAAGGTTGGTCTACAAAATGAGGATGCTGGGACTAGGGAAAAACATATACAAATGGGTAAGTAACTGGTTGTGTGACAGAAAACAGAGTGTGGTCATTGATGGAACATATTCAGATTGGGTTTTAGTTACTAGTGGGGTACCACAGGGGTCAGTGTTGGGTCCACTTCTTTTTAATATTTTAATTAATGATCTTGTAGAGGGGCTACAGAGTAGAATCTCCATTTTTGCAGATGATACTAAATTGGGTAATGTAATCAGCACAGAGGAGGATAATATCATATTACAGAGGGATTTGAAGAAGCTGGAGGCTTGGGCCGTGAAATGGCAAATTAAGTTTAACGTGGATAAATGTAAGGTTATGCATTTGGGCTGTAGAAATAATGAGTACAGTTATGTGCTAAATAATAAAACACCGGGTAAAACTGTTTCTGAAAAGGACCTGGAAGTATTGGTGGACAGTATCCTCAACTTTAGTGATCAGTGCCAGGCAGCAGCTGCCAAGGCTAATAAAATAATGGGATGCATCAAAAGAGGCCGAGATGCTAAAGATGAGAACATAGTTTTGCCTCTTTATAAATCACTGGTCAGACCACATATGGTATATACTGTGTACAGTTTTGGGCACCGGTATATAAGAGGGACACAGCTGAACTGGAGCGGGTGCAGAGGAGGGCCACGAAGGTTATTAAGGGAATGGGTGGGTTACAGGACCAGGACAGGTTATCACGCTTGGGGTTATTTACGCTAGAAAAAAAGACCATGACAAGGGGGCATCCTCTATGTCTAGAGGAAAGAAGATTTCACCACCATCATCAACACGGGTTCTTTACTGTAAGAGCAGTGAGACTGTGGAACTCTCTGCCACATGATGTTGTCATGGCTGATTCATTAAATAAGTTCAAGGAAGGCCTGGATGCTTTTCTTGAACAATATAATATTACAAGTTATGGGCATTAGATTTCCGGTGATACGTTGATCCAGGGATTATTCTGATCGCCATTGAAGTCGAGAAGGAATTTTCTCCCTGTGATGGGGCAATTGTCATCTGCCTCATAGGGGGTTTTGGCTTCCCCTGGATTAACACAGTAGGGTTTCCCTGGGTTGAACCTGATGGACTCTTGTCTTCTTTCAACCTTATTAACTATGTTATGTTACTATGTTATAGACTGAGTAAAAGTGCATGCCATTTGTTTAGGAAGAACCAGAGGGAGGGAAAGGGTTCCTAGAGTATACTTGATCTCTAGATGGTCCCCCTAAGCACTACCCAAGGAGTGGTAGAGGACGCTAGAGGACTACTAGGATGGGAGGAAAAATAGAGGAACAAGGTGGGGGAAGGGTTCCTAGAGTATCCTTGATCCCTAGAGGAAAGTCCTAAAAGCACTGACCCAAGGAATGGCAGAGGATGCTAGAGGACTACTAGGACAGGAGGAAAAATAGACGAACCAGGTGGTAAGGTGCAGAGTAGACTGGAGAGGAAATAAAAGAAGTCATTGGGATGGACTTCCAAACAGATGGTATGTCAGTGGAAAGGGGAGGAAAAGGTTTAATCATGTAGAAGTTGGAAACTTTGGGAATATCGGAAGAGGATACTCTCAACCCCCAAATCTTGGATCGAGTTAGAGTCCAGCAAGGGGGAGTTATAGAGGATATTGGATGGGATAGCATGGCCTCAGCCTAGAGCCTTGTAGCCAAACAGATAGAAGAGAGAAGGTTATTGGGAATATGACCCTGAAGATGGAAAAGAAAAAAAAACATGTAGCGAATTAGAAAGAAACCATGTAGGTAAAATGTGTCTCCATGCAGGTGATGCAGAATTATTGAGACCTGCATCAGAGTGGTGGAACAGAAAGTTTTGATGATAAGTATGGCATGTATGTGACAGACACGCCTTAAAATGGCAGCGAGTACTGGACGTGTTGAGAAGGAAAAAAAAAATCCTAATTCAATCATGTTTGTTGCAATTGTGGATCACATTCCATCGCCCCTGTTCTCCCCCCCCCCCTTCTAGAGAAAAGAAGTGTCTTTATAAACAGCCCCTAAGATGACAGCACCTATCACCACACCTCTGTATTCTGTAACTAACCCTGATGGGATGTTTTACGTTCCACCAGCTCCACCCTTATAGGTGTACTTCAAGCTCTTTTTCCATTCGCCCTATGTCTATTGGTATTAGATGTAATCCTGAGACTAATAATATGTTTCATTTCATGTGCATGCAAGAAAACTGTGCCGAAATCGTGGATATCATACACTATGGAGGTTCAGGACAAGGACTCTCTCAACAGTATAAAGGACTGATTGAACCCTTGCATCTCCCTCGACCGTTGCGCCTTGCGGAGTCCGGCAAAGAACTATAAAGAACAGACAATGGGAGTGAAGGGGAGGTGGATGTGGGTTCAAATGGGGGAAAATGTGCAGTTGAGAGTCTATTTTATAAGTGTTATATTCCTAAAATGTATACTTACTTTGTGTAATGGTCTGCAAGCAGCTGCGGGGAAAGGCCCCTCCTGCCCTATTACTATGTTCTATGGCTATGGGAATTTTGTTTTTTTATGCACTTTGCTTTAATTCAAGGTCTGGGCTGGGAGTCTTCACCAATAGATAACAGCTAGGGAGGATGGAGACTAATACAATGACTTCTAATGTAGAATGTGTGAACACACCTGCGTCCTCCTACTTCTCCTCCTACTCCTACATTTTGAAGTTTTCTTATTAAGATATAAACTAAGGGGTTTTCTCATAATAAACAGGATCAGCTTGAACACTGGCTTGGTTTCATGTGTTTGGTTGAGCCGACTGCAGCTGCCACACTACTTTACCAATTTGGCAAGGCCCAGGTATATCTGAGAGAATTTCATTTTAAGTCTCACCCTAACACCGCCATACTGTTGCTGATGCACTTGACTATATGAATGCTATAGCTATACATAAATAATACTGTCACAGTGGAAGAAATCACTATGGCAGATATAATATATAAGGCTCAGAATAGTGTGTGCGCACATAGTCTTAAAGGAGAGATCCAGGATTAGAAAAAGCACAGCTACTTTCTTGAATAAAAAGTGCCACCCCTGTCCTCAGGTTGTGTGTGGTATTACTATTCAGCTCCTTTCACTTCAATGGAACTGAGCTACAAAACCCCCACGCCCAAACTGAGGACAGGAGTGGTGCTGTTTCTGGAAGAAAGCGGACACGTTTTTCTAAGGCTAGATAACCCCTACAGTTAAATGCAATACCGGTCGTGCAGTTGAACAACACAAAGCTCTTGACTGTGAAGTAATATTCCAAGACAGTGAAGTAGCTGGGGGCAATGGGCTAGGCCATAGCTGTAGAGAAAGGTTATTAGAATATAGGAATCAGTAATTCATGTATCCTCCATATGAATGATAAAGAATTGCTGTGGATTATATGCGATAATAACCAACTAGTAGTGGACCAGTTGTCCCTGTAGTCCTAACAGTATTTCCAGTACAGGACCTATAGCTTCCCTTTGTATACAATATGGAGATGGCGCGTCATAGAGGGAAGGCAATTCCCTACCACTGGGGGCAGCCCGGCCGGCCTCCAGTGCTTGAGCACCGGCCGGTTCCGGTGCATAGAAGGGCGCCGTGCACGGGAACCGGGCCTCGGTCCGAACAGCACCGGCTTCCCCATGCCGGCGCCGTTCAATCCGTGGGTTCAGGTTAAAAAGGATGTACCTGGTGGTACATCCTCTTTAAAGTCTCACTGTCAATTCGCTAAACTTTTGACATGTCATACATGTCAAAAGTTTTGATTGGTCTGGGTCTGAGTGTTCACACCCCTACTGATCGGGAGATAGAGCCAGGAGAAGACCATGCTGGTTCTGTGTCACATGATCAGTCGGGCTTATAATGGAGCTCTATAGAGCCTGATCATGTGCTTAGCGTGGTCTTCTCCAGGTTTTTTCTCCTGATCGGTAGAGGTGTGAACACTGAGACCCAGACCGATCAAAACTTTTGTTTCTATGACATGTCAAAAGTTTTGTGAAGTGACTGTGACACTTTAAAGGAGTGGTCCAGGCTCAGAAAAAGCACATTTAGGGTCCATTTACACAGAAAGATTATCTTAGAGATTATCTGCCAAAGATTTGAAGCCAAAGCCCAGAACAAACTATAAACAAAGATCAGGTCATAAAGGAAAGCCTGAGATTTCTCCTCTTTTTAAATCCATTCCTGGCTTTGGCTTCAAATCTTTGGCAAATAATCTGTCAGATAATCCTTCTGTGTAAATGGACCCTTAGTTTCCACAGTTCCACCCTGGTCCTCAGGTTGTGTGGTATTACAGTTCAGCACAATTCACTGCAATGGAACTGAACTACAACATCCACACTCAAACGGGAAAAGAATGGTGCTGATTCTGTAAGAAAGCCATCATGTTTTGCTAAGCCTGGACAACTCCTTTAAAGTGACTCTGTACCCACAATCTGTCCCCCCCAAACCACTTGTACCTTCAGATAGCTGCTTTTAATCCAAGATCTGTCCTGAAGTCCGTTCAGCAGGTGATGTAGTTATTGTCCAAAAAAAACAACTTTTAAACTAGCAGCCCTGTGCCCAACGGCCGTGGCTTACATTGTATATGCATTAAGCTGGCACAACCTCTCTGTCCTCCTCCCCACCCTCCTCATCATCATTAGGAATGCTCCAGGAACATTTACTCCTGTTTGAACATTGCACAGGTGCCTTAACGATCCAGCCCATTTTCAGTATTCACACAGCTAAGGAATAGGAGACAATCTGCCTGGAGCATTCCTAATGATGAGGAGGGCGAGGAGGAGGGATAGAGAGGGTGTGCCAGCCTAAGGCATACACAATCTAAGCCACGGCAATTTGTCACAGGGCTGCAAGTTTAAAAGTTGTTTTTAGGACAATAACTGACCAGAGGCCAAGTGTATATAACAATGATGGCAGGGATAGTAGTTCCAAAGAAAACCAGTAAACAAGCACATAACGAAGAATGGTGCCTTTATTTTGCAGTTGACTAGTAATAACAAATAATACACCATAGTGCAGGGACCCCACAGAGAACAGTGAGCAAGAGTGCGCATGCGCTCGAAACACATGGATCACTGGTTTTCTTCGGATATAGTGGCACACACCAGCCAGGTGTGGATTTGTAGCACCGGAGAGAGCCAACAATCGGTGAGCTGATACATTTACCTTTCACTCAGGGATAGTAGTTCCCTATGGTTATGGTTCAGTGCTCTCCAATCACAGTGGCTTGAGTGGCTCCTCTAGTTTCCCCACACTTCCCTATTCTGGCCTGATGGTGTTTTAGGGTTGACATGATGGTTGGGTGCAAGGATGACAACAGACACATTGGTGAAAATTTTTTTTCAAATCTGTTTTTATTAACAGTTTTTTGTTCATAAACAGTAAATAACACAGAGTACACCAGAGTATAAAAGTTAGAATACTCAAACAGTGCAACAAAATATACCTTGAGTGACTTTTCTGGTATTTTTAATACACTCTGTAAAGTCTTTACTGATAGTAACAGTTTCTTCCACAAAAGGAGGCTCAGTCTCCTAAACAATCAAACGAGCAGGTTATGGCTGGAGCAGGGTAACCCACAAAGCTGGTATGTACTATGGGAAGCGAGCCCTTCTTCTTATCACCTGTCTGTCTCCCTAAAGCAAATCTTAGCTGTCTGGCTTACAGCCAACACAATAAAATAATTATAATACACTGTTGGCAGTGTAGTTTCCAAAGGTAGGGTGCAGGTTTGGAGGGCAGCTAAATGCCTGGACAGAAGCCCACTGCAGTCTTAGGCCTTATTCACACATCCCGTAATCTATGGATCTGTATTTCCGTATTCGAGTTAGTGCACATTGTTGTCTATTGGGCTAAGTAGATTTCAAGGATGCAAATCAATGCTGAAAAATATGGACTCTACGGGAATCTACGGACTTGAAAAAAAATACTGAACGTGTGCATAAGGCCTAAGTGTATTGCTATGGGCCCTTGTGCAGCTTATCCCTAAAGGATGTCTTTTTCTGCTCTCAAGTGTGGGACCAGATTCAGGTGATAACCAGACACTGTTACTGCCCCCAAGCTATGCTGGACTCTCACTGGCAGAAGGACTAGGGCACTCCTATCTCATCCAGCAGCTCAGAGCAAACACCCTTCCCTTCCCACTAGACGGTTCCTAGCTTTGTGTCTGTGCATGTGTTAACCTTACTGCTTCCAGCCAATACCTGGTACAAATACAGTTATGGTATAAAACATAAAAAACATCATTTAAAAAAAGTATAAAAATATAAAACACCCTACCACAAGCCCTGCCGGGATCCCAGTGGAAGACTGAACTTGGCACTGGTTCTTGCATTTTTATACCTTCTATTCTATATTTGTTCCTCAATTTAATTGTTCATCCTCCAAAATAAAAGTTTAGCTTAAAAATAATTTTCAATAATGCTTAGCGACCGTATCCTCATTCATGTGCGGAGAGACACTTACGCTAGGTATATGCACGTATACATTTAAAGGAAAAAAAAAACAGGTGGTAAAAACAAATGCTGTTGACATATTAAAAAAAAAACAAAAACATTGAAATAGATTTTTTTAAAATGTACACAAAGACATGATTGACCATGTTTTTCTTCACGTTAAAATTAAAAGTACTGAAATGGCTACAGAGAAACAGATGCAAAAAAGCAGTGAGGCCCCAGCCTTAGCGTACCAATACTAGATAAAGATATACTATAAATTACTATATTAGAGATAAATACATTCATACATACACACAGGGGTGTCCACATACTCACCTGGCCCGGTGCAGTCCCCTGGTGTTCCTTCACTCTTCCAGCACCCTGGTGCACAAGTGGGAGCTGGGAAGACAAATGTCAGAGAACTGCGCCGGGCCACTGTTAAGGGACCAGGGGCCTGCAGGCCCCCTTAGTGCAGGGGCCCCATAGCAGTAGTGTGGTCTGCCTTTATGGTAGCTACAATATTGCATACATATAAACATAAACACCATGGCAGCTCTGTAAGAGCATTGTGTAAACTTGGCACATCTCGTGGGTGATCAATCATTCTAGTTGTTACTAGCACTGATATTATAATGGGTTTAGATAAGACAGCACCTATGAGGTTGGGCAGCAGACAACCCTGTTTAGAACTCACATTAGAAAGGGGTCACTTACTTATGATATTATTTCTCTTCCCCACAGGTCCTACACATGCTGTAAAACAGTATAGTGTTCCTTTAATGCTTGACTACCAGTACAATAACCAGGAGTATGACTTCTAAGCCAATACATTGATAATTAGGGATGGTCCGAACCCGAACTCTCGGCAATGATTCCCACTGTCTGGCCGCTCCGTGGAGAGGGTGGATACAGTGGGAGGACCGCCTGGAAAACTGGGATACAGCCATAGCCATAGGCTGTATCCCAGTTTTTCGGGCGGTCCTCCCGCTGTATCCACCTGCTGCACGGAGCGTCCAGACAGCGGGAATCTGATGCAGAGCGTTCGGGTTCATCCTTATTGCTAATTTTAAGTTTGAGGGGTACTTTGTAGAACAACAATTTAAAAAAAAGTATACATTGCTTTAATAAAGTTATAATATTCTATACTATAATTTAATTATAATAAACAAAATTTGTTAAATATATCTACTATAATATATAAGGTGCTCCCTGCTGCCAGTAACATTTTTTTTTCAAGAACTGCAGGGCTGTTCAAGGCTGTGATGGTGACAGCACTTGATCAGAGCAGGGTGGTAGCAGCAGAGAAGCCAGTGTAGCCCCTTAATCCTTTAAGTCAATGTATACTAGTATTTAAATGTAACATTATAAACTTATTTTAATAAAGTTATATAACAAAGTAATATGAAGCAATATACTGTATACATTATTTTTGTTACTGCTCATTTAGGAGCTTTGCCTATGGGTCTCAAATGTACATGCTACAAAAAGCTACTTATCATCATTATGAACAACCTTCTTAAAACCTACTTGGACAAACCATTTCTACATTCAGGGAGGGGGCAGGGAGTGACATTACTCCAGGAGTTGGGGCTAGAGTTCACAGACAAGATACAGCCAAGTCTCCTGTGACATCAGAGGATGATGTGTTGTCTAAAGAGAGGGAAGAGCAGTGGGGCTGGAGACAATACACATTTTGTAGTTCTTCTATTTTCAACTTCCTGTTGGGGTGAATAAAGCAAAAGCCACTGAAGCCAGTACTATGAGTGATAACACTGTAGTAGTACATTATATGTGTTGAGGGCTATTTTTTCAACAAAATTTTCTAATGCCAGAGTACCCCTTTAAGGCTGAGGATCCCCCTATGCAAATACAAATTTGGATATTGAAATTCTTCATGATTAATCCTTCTTTCCCCCAAAATCTTGTATTGGGAGAGTTAGGAGGCCATCATACACATAAGACATCAGGCCTTTCTACTGAAATGTGACGGTTCATCTAACATTTAGTCTACTGTATGTGTATGGGACACTTTGGATTTTAGTTTGCTTTGTGGTTTTGCCTCTAACTCATATACTGAATTCAACCAATGATTGTGTGGCTACATCGCTCAAACAATGTAGTGAATGGTCAGGTCATATTGCACTACGTTATCTAAGGTGGACAAATGTCTTCCTCTAAAAGTCTGGTGTCCTTTAAGGGAATCTGTCACTAGGTTTATGTGGCCTTAAATGAGGGCAGCATAGACAGAACAGACATGCTGAACAGATCGGTGCATTACTTACATAATTTGGCTCAGCTGTTCTCCTAATACGCAGGAGAATAGGATTCTTGCCACACCCCTTCCCCACACTCCAGCTGCTGATTGACAGTTCACTACCTATACACAGCATGGATAGATAACTTCCAATCAGCAGCCTGTGGGTGGAGTTTTCTGCTTCTCATGAATATCCAGGACTACTGGGCTCATGCGCATAATGCAGAGGACTACTTATTGTCCATGTTATTCAGGACAATATTTCTGGATCAGCTGAACAGTATAATGTAAGTGATCCATCATTTTGTTCAGCTTCTCTGTCACTAGTTTATGCCACTCTGAGATAGGACACCATAATCCTACTGACAGAGTCTCTTTAAAGATCAATCTTTTTAAAGCGTTACTATCATTTGTAATAGGCTATGTTTAAACACTGTTTTCAACGGCCGTTATTTGATACTCAAAACAACGTCTGTCACTGTTGTTATTAATTTTAAAATGTAAATCAGCAGTAGATGTGATATAAAGCAAGTTTGCAATTTACATCCATTAAATTGCCGTACTCCCTGGAGTATGGCAGGTCTATTCCAGGGAGAAGGGGCAAATCTGCACCTTCTCCCTGACGTACACCCCTGCCTTAAACTTTATAAAAGTTCCGGCGGACGGCTTTTCCCTGACTTCAGTGCAGGTAATTACAAATGTAAATTATAATCAGTAATAATTTACGTAATTTTTAAAAACAAATAGGGGCCGCCTTTTCTCTATTTTTTTTTACATTGTGTGAACATAGTCGTAAACCGCAATGAAGCAAATAAGTCAGACTGACAGCAGGGGAGGAACACTCTCAGCTGTAAACTCGGATCCATTCCAGTTATACAGAAGTTTCAGCATCAGTAGAGGAGCTGTAAAATAAAAAGAAGAAAAAAAATGTATAAAACTAACAAAGAACTAGAGATTGATGATAGACGGTCATGGGGTGATGTCAATGCTGTGAGCTTTCCCCCAGATGTTCCTTCTCCCTTCTTCATCTCATGCTGTTACAGCAAAAAAAAACAAAAAAAAAAAACTTATATATACTGATTCCCGAATTTTATGATGGATAAACATTTACAGAGAGCTAAAAGAGAACAACAGGCGACTGGAAAGGGAGGAAGATGTCACTTTTCCCTAATGAGATATCACAATGTCACATGGCAAGGTGATGGCATTGATAGAGTAGCGTCATACCCAGAATTATTGCCAAACCTGGAAACATAGCAAAAAGTAAGTTGGCAAAACTATTTGGTGACTACTTTAGAAGTTCAATTCATTTCTATGATTTTGGACTATGTGTACATAAATATAAGTTCTTTAACCCCTTAAGGACAGAGCCTGAAATGGCCTTAATGACAGAGACAAATTTTATGAATATAACCAGTGTCATTTTAGTCATTAATAACTTCGGGATGCTTTTACCTATCCGGCTGATTCTGAGATTGTTTTCTCGTGACATATTGTACTTTACATTTCTGGTAAATTGGAGTCGATACTCATAACAAATCTTTATGAAAAAAACCCAAATAATGTGATAAAAATGTGAAAAAATGCATTTTTCCAACTTTGAAACTTTTTTGCTTATACAGAAAGTGGTTATACCACATAAATTATATATTAAATAGCATTAGCAACATGTCTACTTTATGTTGGCGGCATTAATTAAACTATCTTTCATTTTTTGTAGACAATAGGGAGCTTAAAACATTAGCAGCAAATTTCCAAATTTTCAGTAAAATTTCAAAATCAGATATTTTTAGGGACCTGTTCAGGTTAAGGCTGGGTTCACACTACGTATATTTCAGTCAGTATTGTGCTCCTCATATTGCAACCAAAACCAGGAGTGGATTAAAAACACAGAAAGGATCTGTTCACACAATGTTGTAATTGAGTGGATGGCCGCCATATAACAGTAAATAACGGCCATTATTTCAATACAACAGCCGTTGTTCTAAAATAACAGCAAATATTTGCCATTAAATGACGGTCATCCACTCAATTTCAACATTGTGTGAACAGAGCCTTTCTGTGTTTTGAATCCACTCCTGGTTTTGGTTGCAATATGAGGACCACAATACTGACTGAAATATATGTAGTGTGAACCCAGCTTAAAGTGTATTTGAGGGGACTGTATGTTAGAAAGCCCAACAAAGCACCCCATTTCAGAAACTGCACCCCCCAAACACTGCAAAAGCACATCCAGAAAGTGTTTTAACCCTTTAGGGGAGTCACAGAAATAAAAGCTAAGTGTGTAAGGAATTTGAACATTTTCATTTTCTGTGCAGAGATTTTATTGTAATCCAATATTTTTCATAATTATAAACCTATTACCAGAGAAATGCACCCCAATAATTATTGTCCCGTTTCTGCAGTTTATAGAAATACCCCATATGTGACCCTATTGCGCTATTTGACGCAACCACAAGCCTCAGATATAAAGGAGCGCCTAGTGAATTTCAACGCCTCCGTTATATTTGGTCATTTCTGACTGTACCACTTCAGGTTGGCAGAGGCTCTGGGGTGCCAAAACCTAAAAAACACCCCTAAAGGGACACCATTTAGAAAACTGCACCCCTCAAGGAATGTAACAAGGGGTGCGGTGAGCATCTGGACCCCATAGGTGCTTCACAGATTTTCCGAACAATATGGCGTGAAAAAAGAAAAATTTATTTTTTATACTAAAACGTTGTTCTAGCCTTCAATTTTTCATTTTCTTAAAGGGATAAGAGGCAAAAAAAGACACAAAACATGTAGCGCAGTTTCTCCCGAGTACGGAAATACCCCACATGTGGCATAAAGTGCCAAGGGGGCGCAGGACGAGCCTCCAAAGGGAAGGAGCGCCAATTGGCTTTTGGAAGCTGAATTTCACTGAAAAGGATTTCAAGCGCCATGTCGCATTTACAGAGCCCTCGTGCTGCCAAGACACTGGAAACCCCCCACAAGTGACCCCATTCTGGAAACTACACCCCTCAAGGAATCTAACAAGGGGGGCAGTGAGCATATGGACCCCACTGGTGACGGGCACAAATGTGGAACAATGTGACGTAAAAGTAAAAAATTTCATTTTTTCACTTTCATGGCACAAATGTGCCCGTCATCAAGGGGTCCATATCCTCACTGCACCCCTTGTTAGATTCCTTAAGGTGTGCAGTTTCCAGAATGGGGTCACTTGTGGGGGGTTTCCAGTGTTTTGGCAGCACGAGGGCTCTGTAAATGCGACATGGCGTTCATCATCCATTCTAGCCAAATCCAACCTCCAAAATCCAAATGGCGCTCCTTCCCTTGGGAGGCTTGCCCTGCGCCCACATGGCGCTTTATGTCCACATGTGGGGTATTTACGGACTCGGGGGAAATTGCTCTACACATTTTGTTTTTTTTTCCTCTTTTAACCCCTTGTGAAAATGATAAATTCAAGGCTAAACCAACATTATAGTGTAAAAAATGTAATATTTCATTTTCACGCCACATTGTTCCACATTTGTGCCCGTCACCAGTGGGGTCCATATGCTCACTACACCCCTTGTTACATTCCCTGAGGGGTGCAGTTTCCATAATGGGGTCACTTGTGGGGGGTTTCAACTGTCTTGGCAACACAGGGGCCTTTTGAATGCAACATGGCCCCTCGAAATCCATTCCATCCAAATCCAGCCTTCAAAAACCAAATGGCGCTCCGTCCCTTCGGAGGCTTACCCTGCACCCGCATGGCGCTTTATGTACACATGTGGGGTATTTCCGTACTCAGGAGAAATTGCGCTACACATTAAATGTTTTTTTTTTATCTTTTAACCCCTTGTGAAAATGAAAAAATCATGACAAGATTAATGATTTAGAGTAAAAATTTTACAAAAATTACACTAAATGTTGGCCTAGCCTTGATTTTTTTTCCATTTCCACAAGGGGTTAAAAAAGAAAATGAACACAAAACGTGTAGGGTAGTTTCCCCTGAGTACGAAAATACCCCACATGTGGGCATAATGTGCCATATGGGCACAGGGCAAGTCACCAAAGGGACAGAGCGCCATTTAGAGGCTGGAATGGAGGATAGAGGCCATGTCGCAATTACAAAGCTCCTGTGCTGCCAAGACAGTAGAAACCCCCCACAAGTGACCCCATTCTGCACACTACACCCCATAAGGAATCCAACAAGGGGTACAGTAAGCATATGGACCCCACTGGTGACGGGCACTTATGTAGAACATGTGCCGAGAAAATATAAAATACCATTTTTTCATTTTCACGCCACAAATGTGGCCGTCACCAGGGGGCCACTGGTGACGGCCACATTTGGGACGTGAAAATGAAAAAAATTGTATTTTTTATTTTCTCGGCACATGTTCTACGTAAGTGCCTGTCACCAGTGGGGGCCATATCCCTGCTGCCCCCCTTGTTAGATTCCTTATGGGGTGTAGTTTCCAGAATGGGGTCACTTGTGGGGGGTTTCTACTGTCCTGGCCGCACAGAGGCTTTGTAATTGCATCATGGCATCCTCTAATGGGAATGGCGGCCATACCTACTTAGCTGGGGAAAAGGGACAATTCTAATTTATTTGGGGGTATTAGGCCAATTATTGGTTTATAAGGTTAAAAATGACAGGTGTCCATCAAATTCAACCTGTGTTGATCCAGAGGAAGGCAAAAACCCCTCGTGAGGCAGACAACAGTAGCCTCATCACAGGGGAAAAATTCCTTCCCGACTCCATAATGGCGATCAGAATAATCCCTGGATCAACGTGACCCCTGAAATAGGAATAAGGGACAGAATTTAGATAATGTGGAACCCCAATGACGTGTGGTACGCCTTGAAGCGATCCAGTATGCAGAGGCCGGGGTGATCAGGACAGGTGTCACACTGGAAAATGGTGTCCTTCCTGATCCTCCTGTTACGCCACACTCTGCACTTCTTCTGGGGTCTCCCGTTCTCCAGTGTGGGGGACGTCACCTGGAAAATGTTGTCCTGGTGCGATCCGGGGTCCTTCATATCCAGAAGCGCTGGGTCCGCTCCATGGCTGCTAAATATTAGGGCTTTATTACGGCTTCTGATATGTTCGGATCGTGCCGCAAGCTACAGGGCAGCGAGGGACTGGAAGAGGGGGTGCTGGTATAAAAGTTATCCCACGTACAGGTGGTAACCTTTATCCAGCAGTGGGAAGATCAGTTCCCGGACGATCTTCCCACTTGTTCCGAGGATGGGGGGGGGAGGGGGCATCTGGGGGCATCTGGGGCTGGATTCGGGTGTCCCTTCCTTCATACACTCTAAGTGCACGTGCACACTGCGGAATCGCGACAGATAACCCTTCGTGCATTCCGCAGCTGGCACCCGCCGGCGGACTGATGCAGGCGAACGTCTCCGTCCGTGTCATAGACTCCATTCTATGCACGGGCGGATTCCGCTCTCCGTCCAACGTGTTCATTCTTTGGACGGACGATGGAATCCGCCCATGCATAACATGGAGTCTATGACACGGGCGGAGACGTGCGCCTGCATCAGTCCGCCGGCGGGTGCCAGCTGCGGAATGCACAAAGAGTTATCCTTCGCCATTCCGCAGTGTGCACGTACCCTAAATCTGTAAGTGTACCCTGAGGTACTCTCACACAGTTTGTAGAATTTCACTCCATACCGTCATCCCTTATTGGGACGGTACTGGCGGAAAAGACGTGTCTGGGGGGCAGCGTACGCTACACTACCCCCCAGACATGTCACTGGATGATGAGGATGATGAGGATGAATGGAGGAAAGAAGGACCCCCCCATTCATCCTCACTGGCTGTTTCGGTGTCGGAGGCAATAACATATCCCTCTGACGCCGAAAACACCCTGGGGGCCATCTTTATATGGGGATTGGTATATGGGGTATATAGTGGTGTAGTGTCAAACTTTATTCAATGTAGTGTGGTGTAATGTAGTGTTTTTTTACAGTAAGTATAAAAAAAAAACCTACGCCAACAAAGGAGTTGCTGATAAATGCCGCACTTATGTGCGGCACTTATAAGCAGACCGTGGCAGTAGAATATAGAAAAAAAACACCCTACGCCAAAAAGGAGGAGTTGCTGATTAGCAGCGCACTTTCGTGCGATGCTGATCAACACTCAGCGGCGATAGGGTGCGGGAAATAGAAAAAAAAAAATTTGAAAAAAAAAAAAACTTTTTCTACATTCTGAACATCCCTGTAGCTGCTGATAAGTGTATTACACATATCAGCCGCTAGAGGGCAGCAGAGCGCAAAATACGGAAAAAGACGACGCTGGAGCCGAAAATAGCCGAGAGAAGCCGAACGTGACGTCACGGAGGAAGCCGAAGACCCGAACGAAGACGAGGACGCCGCGAACCCGGAAGACGCCGATCAGGAGCCCGGGACAGGTGAGTAATGTACAAATACCTGCTACCTAGGTAGCCGAGGGGTCCAGGGCAGGTATTTACTATTTTGTGGGACTCTGATCGCCGTGCCGTTCACGGCGATCGGGCCGGTGGCACGGTGACCACCATTACTTTTTACAGTAATGGCGGTCGGTGCCGTCCTCGGACAGCACCGACCGCCATTTTTTTCCGGGTCATCGGGTTACCGATGACCCGGAAAGGTTCCGATCGCCGCTATTGGCTGATCTGAATTGATCAGCCTATAGCGGCGATCGTAAGCACGGGGGGTGTTAACCACCCCCCGTGCCGTGAAGCTAAGATGGCCTGCTATGATTTATAGCAGGCCATCTTCCCCGACCGCTGTGTGTGAACACACAGCGATCGGGGAAACATCGGGCGTACCTATACACCCGTTTGCGTTAAAGCCCACCCTGCGGGGGCGTATGGGTACGCCCGATGTCGTTAAGGGGTTAAAGGGCAATTCCAGGGTAAAAATTTTTTCTTTTAAATCAACTGGTGTGAGAAACTGCCATAGAAGACATAGATATGCAGGACATACAGCAGTAAATAAGTACTGTAAGACTTGAGATTTTTAAACAATTTGGCTGGAATCGCCCTTTAAAATCAATAGTGCTTTCAAAATCCTAACCTCCAACCACTATCAAATGATTTCAGGCTTATTACTATCCATCATGTGACTCGGGGAAACTATACATGGGATGCCTGGGGAGCAAATTGCTGCAAGCTGATGGTTTGTAGCTGGAGGGGGTAATAGACAAGGACAGACATTTTTCACATGTTTGAAACTTTACATGAATATCAAAGTTGATCAGATTTTAAAGGCTGACTGGCGTATCTAACACACAGTCAAGATGTAGATCATTACCTGCTGTCACAGCTTTGTTCATCCTTGAGCATGGCTTTATCCTCGAGCATGGCTTCATCTTTGAGCAGGGATTTCTGTTAAGGTTACAATATAGAGAATAATGAGTGAATAATATGTGGTGTTCCTAGCTTAAACACACCTCGCAAAAGCCTTGTACAGTAAGAAACAAAATGGTAATGAAAGTGTATATTTAAGTTTTACCACAAGAGGTCACTGTCTGTATATTTGTATATGTTGCACAGCTGTAGAGAGCTAAGGGTTATTGTTCTGTTTATTGATCTGTACACCAATGAGAGTTGCTGTTCTCTTCTACCTATCTGTACTCCTTTTTCTTCTCACACTCTCTTCTCCACCACTCACAGGTGCTGTTACACACCCTGTAAGAAGTTGTAACATGGGAAGAGGAAGTGTAGTCCCACACTTAGTTCTTTTCTGTTTCTCAGTGGAGCAAGACACATAGATCAGGCATCCCTGCTGAGCTTAGCCAGGAGCCTCGCTCTGCCAGGTTTCCGTCCGGGACAGACCAGCTGTAGTGTACAGACACGTATGGAGGACACAGAGATTTTCTTTAAAGCAACACTTATCCTCAAGATGCAGTGCTAAACACTAAATAGAGGACAAGTCAGGGATCACCCCAACCCACGCCGTGAACATCTCCAAAAGTGCAGGACAGTATCCTAAAGCAGAGGAACTGATCCGGATAGAGCAAAGCAGCCAAGAGCCTACGTACTCTATCTCACAGCGCAGGTGACACCGGATAGTTTCGGACACTTAGCTCAGGGTAACTAGGACTGGGGCTTGTGTCATCCTGGTAGGACGGGTAACTCGACACTGCAGGGCAAAAAGTGGTATAGCGACAAAGGTCGAAACACGGGCACAAGTATTCTTCTTTCAAGTATTCTTCTCAAGTATTCTACCTCTTCTAAAGTTCTGGCAGAGCACACTACTAAATTGGGTTGGGACTCTCATGACCTACCTCTTCACTCCTCTGAACTCTCTCTACTCTACTCAGCACGCAACCAAGTCAGCACTGCTGCACTACGCTCTACCGAACAGATCTAGTGAAGTCAAGTCTGTATCAGTCACGTATTGTTCATCTATATTACAAAAGAGTTATTAGTAAAGAAATAGTTTATTTATTCTACTGGGACTCAGTGATCATTGTACCAGCACCTACACACAAGCTACATCATCCTTGGATCATCTCCCCTTTCTGTGGGTGGCGGTACCGACAGTCCGGGTGGGTCACAGCTCCACTCCGGACCACCGTTATAAGCGCCCAAGGAACCCATTACAACCCGGCAGGTAACCGACCATTGGGGAAAAGTATAGCCAGCCACACGCTAAAAGCAGGTGTGCCTTCATACCTGAGTGCTGATTTTGCACTGGCTTCACAACAACATTCTTACTGGCTGAGCTATAATCCACCGACCAACCACCACAGTCACACATCACCATCTAGCAAGTGACCGGTTGCAGTTGCTGCCCAGCAGTTACCACGGAAAATTAGACTATAAATTAACGTTCAACTAGTCAGCAGTATCTCTGGAGACTAGCCGGTGCTGTGTAAATTGAAGCGGTGTCCAGACTAGAGATGAATGAACTTACAGTTTATGAATCTCGTTGGCTGGAAAAGATAGGTGCACCCTAGGGCCGTCTGCCTATGGCTGTATCCAAGTTCTATCGTCTCCAGCCACCGAGAGTTAAATGCCCAAGATTTGGATTCAGACTAACTTGAACTTACTGGAAGTTAGCTCATATTTAGTCAGGAACTTTACATAAACCTTGTCAGGCACCTATTGAGGCAATCAGATGTCTATAAAGAACGGACAGACAAACATTCACTATAAGGCTATGTTCACACAACGTATTTTTTTGTATTTCGTAGTTAATACGAGAAAATAAGTTGGCCGGGTGTCTATGGGATCCCGTCCGGAGCGTATACACATAGTACTATACTAATTCTATAGATTTTAGTCAGGCTCAAGTTGGCCCAAAGGCGTTTTTATGGAAAAGCCCAAAATTAAATAGGGAGTCGTTTTAGCGCAAGGATGATTTATGGCCAGAAGACTCAGCAGACTATGGTGATAACTTCCTACCCACAGTTAGGCCATGTTCACACATTGTAAAACACTGGCCATTCTGTGACCCGACCGTGTCACAGAACGGCCGGTGTTTGTGAAGATAATCCCGGATAATCCGAATGATCTTCCTCTGTGCTGAATTGGGGTTGCGGGTGCATCCGTGTGCGCTCGCATCCCAATTCACCATAACCGACAATAGAGAGTGCGGCCGGGCTTCTCATTTCATTTATTTGTGTGGCCGCTAGCAATACTGGTCGGAGCGTACACTATGGGGGAGATTTATCAAACATGGTGTAAAGTGAAACTGGCTCAGTTGCCCCTAGCAGCCAATCAGATTCCACCTTTCATTCCTCACAGACTCTTTGGAAAATGAAAGGTGGAATCTGATTGGTTGCTAGGGGCAACTGAGCCAGTTTCACTTTACACCATGCTTGATAAATCTCCCCCTATGTGTATACACTTCAGTCGCGATTCCCTCCAGCTGCCACACAATGTAAGTTAAGTATTAATCACGGCGTTGTTGCAAATCGGCAACAGCGGCCATGATTGGTACTAAACTTATGTTGTTTGAACATAGCCTTATACAGTAAATCAACAATGAAGCAGATATTACCTTGTGACTATTCACTCTTAGCTACTTACCTCCTCGTCTAATTCCTTAGAGTTTATTCTACATGGAAAGACAGTAAGAGTAATGTTAGAATTTATACCAGTCCCATTTATACACGTAAAACGGTCAGTCATAAATTTGTGCTACCTTTTACTATCGCGATGGGTGACACGGTATGTAGATTCTAAAGAAGAGAACAGAAAAACAACCATTTTGTCACATCCATAACAGTGTTGAACATTTTCAGGGTTCTTGGCCATGCCCAGCTCTATGACCTGACTACTAACAGTCGGCGGCAGCGGCGGCCTGCTCCTGGCTGGATGAAGATGAGACAGGGACCCGCTGTATGTTACTGAAGGTGAGTATAATGTGTTTTTTGTGTTTTTTTTGGGAGGGGGGAGGGGGGGATTATTAACATGGCTACAGCATAAGGGGGATTTTTACTATAGGACAGACTATGAAGGGGGGGGGGAGGATGGGGGCCACAGGGGGATTATTACTATGGGGGGGGTTGGGGATGGGGGCCACAGGGGGATTATTACTATGGGGGGGGGGTTGGGGATGGGGGCCACGGGGATTATTACTATGGGGGGGGATGGGGGCGGAGGGAGCACAGGGGGAATATTACTATAAGAGGGGGGGACACAGGGGGGATATTACTACGGGTCAGAGCACAGGGGGATTATTACTATAAGGAGGGGGACACAGGGGGGATATTACTAAGGGGCAGAGCACAGGGGGATTATTACTATAAGGGGGGGGGACACAGGGGATATTACTAAGGGGCAGAGCACAGGGGGGATTTTTAATATAGGGACAGCATAGGGGGGATTTTTACTATGGGGGGAGCACAGGGGGTTTATTACTTTAGGGGGGAGCACAAGGGGGATATTACTAAGGGGCAGAGCACAGGGGGGATTATTACTATGGGGAGAGCACAGGGGGGATTATTACTATGCCGGATGCAGCAGAGGGGGGATTATTACTATATGAGGGCACAGCAGGAGATCCTACATACAGGGGGCAACCCACATACCTACTGACTTTACTGCACATGACACCAAAAAGTGGAAGTTGAAAAAGTGCGGAGCCTAAGATGTTTGTCTGGCAATTTCACAAGAGATGAATTGTAGCTGCAAGAAATCATCATGGTGGACTGGGCCAGATGGAGGGGGAAAGGAAAGTGATGCCTCAGAACAAAGAAGACGTCACCTGTGAGTCACTGATTGACTTTTTTTTGCCCCAAGTTGAACAGGGTTGAATATCACCGCTCTATGCCATAATACACACACTGCTTCTTCCTAGCAGTAACAACCCCCCGCCCCGACATCACATGGGGGGGGGCACTTTTAGCAATGTTCGCCCTGTAGTTCAAATTACCTAGAAACGGCCCTGCTAACAGTGACTGGGCACAGGGATGAGAGAACTCCTGGGATCAATGAAACTTGCTATCACCATTGAGATCTCCCAAGTGAGTCTAAAAATTTTACTTCTAGGGATTGTCTCTAATTGTAAACCCCTATTCATGCACCCTCTAAGATAAATCCCTCTATAGCACCTGCTCTGTACTAGTCTGAGTGGAAAGACATTAACAGGTCTCTTTTTGACGACTTGTCAGATAGCAAGAAGATGCCTAGACCCCTCAGGTTTTTGTAGTTGACATAACAGGCCGTCTAAAAATGCTCTTCACAAGGCTATGGGCACAATACTGTAACTACATATAATTTCTTCCAGCTTCTAATCCCTTATGGTGTTCTATTGTATGGCCATATCCCCATCCATGTACTGCATCTCCAGGAGCCTAAGAAGAACATCTCCTGGTCAAGGATCAACCTTCTAGGTCACTACACCAATATGGCCAAAGAAAGAGATTGTATAGTGTTCCCTCCCTGATCCCTACAGATTGAGGACATTGAGCTGGAGTTGTGGAAATATCTTTTGGGTAATAAAGGTCCTTTTACATGAGCTGGTGTATTAATAGAAGACGGCACTCTGTGGTAGCGATGGTGCACGTGGTAGGAGTTATCCCAAGTATAGGTAAAAGAGTCAATCCCGGCACTCATCAGGTAGAATTCTGCTTATTTTATTGGCATAACAAGTGCAGTATGTACAGGAGTACGCGTTTCGGCTATGTAGCCTTCCTCAGCTCAAAGTACAGTGGTAGCTGGCGGGTTTAAATACACAAAAAGACCGCCAAATAACAAGGGGTGGTCCGATAGTGACGTCACAATGACGCCATATGTAAACAAAACAAGCATGGCCAGATGTTGGAATAAAATGCACAAAACGTCCATAACATGAGTGAGTCAAGTGAGGGAGAAGGTTAGGGTATGGGTAGCAACTAAACAAATACAAAAAGAACACTAGTCGGCAGTTCTCCATAGTTCTGTGTGCACGCTGTGAGCGGGAGCCGCTGGCCGGAGAAGCGCTGGTCCGGCACATGCGCGGTACAGAGATACGGCCGGCAATCCTGGACCGGCAGCTTCAAAGTATCTAGAGGAGCGCATCACAGTATCGGTAAGTCCAGTTAAAGAACAGGTCATAATGGGATTGACTCTTTTACCTATCCTTGGGATAACTCCTACCACGTGCACCATCGCTACCACAGAGTGCCGTCTTCTATTAATACACCGTACCTGAACATTGGATCGAGCACCTGTATCTGCTTATAGATGTCTACCACTACACTTTCCTATGGTGATGCCGATACGACAAGAATTCTTTCGCAACCTACAGTCTCCAGAGATTTCCTACATATACCTGCGAGTGAATACAGAAAACGTGACCTTGAAAGGGAATCCAGAAAGCTAACCTCCATTGAACTGCATGCAGCTACTTTAACTGAGTACCACAAACAAGATAAAATACCCAGGGGCCTAAGGGTCCCCTTGAGACCGACCTTGTTTACTGATGATCCAGTTTACTGCAAGGACTTTGAGCATATACTAAATAAATGTTCTATGGACATTATCCTGTTGACAGTGGACCGACTTCACAAGGAAATTGCAACTACTAAAGAAAAAATTGAATCAGCAGAAACCCAACTGAGGGACGCACTGACACTAGAAGACTTCAGTGCTTTGAAAGAAAATCTGGACAAACAACTTGAGACCTATCGGAAAGAGACTGAATTGATTAAAAGAACCAAATTCCTGAGAGACAGCGAGGACTACCTCAAGAAAACAGTTTATAGATGGCAAGATGCTTCAGGAGCCGCCCGCCCCTTCTACGCCAGAAGTGGATATCACTCATCGGGATCCAGCAGCGATGTGTCCGGGTCGGGACATCAACGCCCCCCTTTTCCCAGGCGCCACAGAGGCAACAGATCAAGAAGACCAGGAGGGCGGGGAGGCACCACCGCCGTCGGACCGCCGATGTTGACACGGTCCCAGGTAATGAACAATCGATAGTCCTGAATATCTCATCTAGACTGTTGGACAATACCCATATGGGTTTATTGCAGAAAGGCTTATCCTTCTGCCCCGTGGGACAGTTTAATTCATTTCAGCTTGATTTGGAATTGCAGAGACTATTTCGCAATGTTCGGTTAAAAGTACACTTTTCTGATGTTGTTACTAATGACGATGTGACTGTCACCCCTGACACTGATGTCCCCCTTTCACCAAAAACCCTTGGTCTCAAAATACCCAGTAAATACAACCCACCTCACTC